>NW_026067890.1:12034236-12053180 GCF_014885135.2 Alexandromys fortis
CAAAACAATCCTATACAATAAAGGATCTTCTGGAGGCATTACCATCCCTGACTTCAAACTCTATCACAGAGCTACAGTAATGAAAACAGTCTGGTATTGGCATAAAAGCAGAGAAGTCGACCAATGGAATCGCATAGAAGACCCGGAATTTAATCCCCAAACCTATGAACACCTCATTTTCGACAAAGGAGCTAAAAGTATACAATGGAAGAAAGAAAGCATCCTCAACAAATGGTGCTGGTACAACTGGATGTCAACTTGTAGAAGATTGAAATTAGACCCATATCTATCACCTTGCACAAAACTCAAGTCTAAATTCTAGAATTTTTTAAATTTTATTTTTATTTCTTCTTTGTCCCAGGTATTGTCCGATACTATGTTGTTTAGTTTCCATGAGTTTGTGTCCTTTCTGCAGTTGCTTACTGTTGATCTCTAGCTTTATCCCATTTTGGGCAGAGAGCATTCCTAGAGTTACTTCAGTTTTCCTATGATTATTCAGAATTCATTTCTGTTCTAATAAGTGATCAATTATGGAGATAGTTCCATGGAATACCGAGTAGAATATGTGGTTGTTAGTGTTCTGGTGGACTGTTCTGTGGTTTTCTTTGAGGTCCATTTGATCTTCAATGTAATTTAATTCCAGTAATACTTTTTGTCCAGATGTCTTATCTCTTGATGAGAATAGGGTTTAGAAATAACTTGACTGCTACTCTTTTGTTACAAATCTGTGGGCTTACATCCAGTAGTACTTATTTTATGAAACTTCGTGTGCCTGTATTTTGTGTATATATGTTTAGAATTGTGATATCCTCTCGGAGAGGATGATTGTGCTGTTAGTATGTATGAAGCAACCTTTATCTTTTCTGAGTCTTTCTAGATTGTAGTGTGCTTTTTCAGATTTTATGATAGTTACACCTGTTTGCTTCTTTGTTCCGTATTCTTAGAATATCTTTTCTGACCTATTACCCTGAACTTACAACTGTCTTTAGGGGTGAGGTGGGTTTCTTTGAAACAGAACAACTTACTGATTCTACTTACTAATCCAGTCTGCTAAGCTGTGTCTTTTAGCTGGGACACCAAGACCATCAACATTTACCATTATTATTGAAAAATGTACATTAAGTCTTGTTATTGGTTTAGTGGTTTATTTCTTAGATCTGTTTTGATTAATTGCTCTGGCATTGTTTATTAACCTCCTTGGCCTCTTGGGTGTGTTTATTCTTTCCAGACTTAAGAATTCCTTTCAGTATCTTCTGTAGAATTGGCTTAATGATTATAAATTCCTTTGCCTATTTTGATATGGGAAATTATTTCTACCCAAATTTTAACAGATAGTTTCAGTGGGTACAATACTCTGGGTTGACAGTTACGGTCTTTTAGAACGTAGACTACATCTTTTAGGGTTTCTGTCTTCAAGTGTTCCTGTAGAGTAGCAACACATTATTCGGGTGGCCTACCGAATACTTACTTGGATGGTCAAGTGACTTGACCCTTCTTGTGGTTTTTAATAAAATTTATTTTGCCTGTGGTTTTAGTGTTTTGAATATGTTATGGGGAGCTTCCTTTCTCAGCTTGTCTAGTTAATATTCTAAAGATTTCTTGAGCCTGACTGGGTATCTCTTTCTTTAAGCTTAGAATGTTTTCTCGTATGATTTTATTCAAAATGTTTTCTATGCTTTTGGTGTGATGTTCTTTTTCTTCTACTACAGCCATAATTGAAGTACTTCATCTCTTTGTAGTGTTCCAAAGAAATTCTGTGTTCTTTCTCTCTCTCTCTCTTAATTATGATTGACATTTGGGAATGACCCAATTCTTCTGCCTTGTATCCAAACCCTGATACTCTGTTTTCCATCTTGACTTGCAAGGTTTTCCTGACTAGAATCATTTCAGTTTAAGTTTTTTTTTCCCAGTATGTCTGTATCTTTAATGAATCTTATTTATCTGTCTTGAAATAATCTCATTTCATTCAGAAATTTGTTCTTGGTCTGTCAGAGTACATTCAGTTAGGGCTCCTTTACGTTGTTTGAACATGTTTTTGAATCCTTGGTCTGGAACTTCTAAGTTCTTCTCATTGGAAACCATTTGGAAAATGAATTTTCTCCTCTGGTACCTGCACATCTGGAGTCAGGCTGTCCTTTGAGTCTCTCTCTCCTCTCCTCTCCTCTCCTCTCCTCTCCTCTCCTCTCCTCTCCTCTCCTCTCCCCCCCCCTCTCTCTCTCTCTCTCTCTCTCTCTCTCTCTCTCTCTCTCTCTCTCTCAGAATTCAAATCTCTCCTTTTTCTTACAGGAGCAGACTAAGCTGTAGTAGGGGTCATGTGTCATTGTCCTCTGGGGGATTGCTATTTAGGATGAGAGGCTCTAACAGTCTTCCTGTTCAATTCAGCTACTGTCTCAGGTCACCTTGGTTCTCCTGCCTGGGTCTACAGCTTGTATCAGGAACTGTGGAACTCTCTGTGCTTATGGGCTTTCCTCTGAGACAGGTTGGGTCACCTTCCTGGATTCTGTTGCCAGGAGTTTAGGAACACCCCTATGACTCCTGTGGCATATCATTGTTATTGTTAAAATAATCTTACACACAGAGTGTACTCAAGTTAATTTCTCTATATGTATAGAGCTTCTTTTGTGTCCTGCTTGCTTGTTCCATTTGGACATCATACTGTCAGCAGTTAAGGCAGTATATACACTATATACAGTAAATGTACAGCTGACAGACCTGTTGGACTATCCATGGGAAGTGTATACGTACACTCCACTTGGACCGGACAGTTTTTACAGAGCTATGGGCACATCTGTCCTCTGGATAAGCCACTGCCATTTCCGTAAAACTGTTGAGAAATCGTGGCATTTCTCCTTTCTATAATTATCCCATCAGGGTATCAGTGTATAAACCTGACATTTCCTGTAGGGCAACAGGATACCTCCCCCCACACCATGAAGCCATGGTGTGAAAAGGATTCAGTCAAGTCCTTGTTCTCATAGCCAAAATCTGCATACATATAGTTCCCCATAAACTTTCTTTATTAACAGTAGTAACTGATAAGAAAAGAGCCCCATTTAGGAGGTAGTATGTCTGCTCTAACAGCAGACTCAGGAAAGTGTAACTACTGGTCTTTTCCTCCTACTTAGCAGGTTACTAATATTCTGCATTTACCTTTACCTTCGTTTCAGCTGACACAGGATCACAACCCAGGGAATTTATACAGGAAAAAGCCTGAGTTGCTAAAATTAGCTTCAGAGGGAAATATTCTCACCTGGGCAAACTTCTGGAGTCAAAAGCAAGGTCCCCAGAAGAGATTCCTTTTAACTCAACCAGCTAGATGCTAATGCAAATCAAGTCCACAGGTTAGAAGAGAGGCTGTGTTCCCAGCTGCAGAAGAACTTTACAGTCACATCCCCTCTGAGACATAAGGTGCCTCCTTGCCAGATCCACAGGTTTTTTGTGATTCTGAAAATGCATGCTTGATACTATTGTTACCTCCTATGGGGTTGCTAACATATATATATATCCATATAAGCTGAAAGCTGTGTGGCAATCACACCTTACTCTTAGCCTTATCCCTTACCCTTATGCCTCACCCCTATGCTTTGCCCTTATGCCTTGTGCTTTATGCCCATCTTCTGATAAGGAATAAAGAAAATTGCAGGAAAATGTACCTGAGACAGTCAGTTTGTTTTACTGACTCGGATCCCATTTCCAGATCAGTTTTGGCTTGTCTGAACCATGAGAGAGTGCTCTCGATACTGGGAGAAGCAACTCTATCATTTGTTGTCCTGTCTCTGCGTAAAGAGAAAGTGCAAGGCTTGTCTAAAGACCTGGCTAGGGTGTTCTGTTTGGCCGGAGGGTCTCAGCTAGACACCTTGAAATTGTTCTGAGCAGTTTGTAGTCCAAAGCCAATCTTTAGGTGGTATTTTTCAGCTTAGTGGTGTTATCACAGTCCTGGTGGAATTGTCCTTCTGGGATCCCATCCTCCTTTTGGAGACTCAAAGGTCACTCACTGTCTGGCATGCTCATTGTTTATAGCAGAAAACTCACAGAGACTCGAACCTGAAATAATGTACAAGAAGGTGGATGAAACTTTTTTTAGAATTAGTAATGACTCGATATGACTATTAATATCATAACAAAAAGTTTAAAATATATATACATATATGAAACATATGTATAAATATATTTATATATATATATATTAATCCTATAAATCATACCTTAAGAAAAGCTGTTAAAGAGTCAATATGAAAGCAAAGGATTATGAGATTAGTAGCAATAAAATAGCTCTTAAGCTTTTGTTTTCATTCTGTTCTATGTCAGGAACAGATATGTTCCATATCTGACATGAGACAACTATTTTGGATTTAACCTTAATAGGCATTTAATAAGCTTTCTTCAGTTTACAGAAGGCTTAGAATTTACTTTCTAATTTTCAGACAAGTTTTATTTATTAAACCATAATTAAAATATCACTATTATAGTCCCCTCTCTGCCCACTTCTTTTTATCTCTACCGCCCTAGTGCTGGAATTAAAGTTGTGAACCACCACTGCCTGTCTCTGATTCTCTTTTAGACTGGATCAATCCTCTGTAGCCCAGGGTGGCTTGAACTCACAGAGATCCGTCTGCCTCTGCCTCTTAAGTGCTGGGATTAAAGGTGTATGTCACCACTCCCTGGCCTCTATGGCTAACTAGTGACTTAGTTCTGCACTCTGATGTTCAGGCAAGCTTTATTTTTTAAAGCACAAACAAAATATCACCACGGCATGAAAGAGACAAACTAATAGAAACAAGGACTGGATGGGTGATTTACACAGAATAAAGAAAGAAGAATGGGGCACAGCTACTTGACAGGCATAAAGTTTCTGCTAAAGCCAAATGTGTCATCTTGAGAGACCTTCTGTGGAATTTAGAAACAATAGTTAGTAATGCAGTCATGTATATTTAAAGCTTTTTAATAGATTAGATTTATTGTGAAATATTCTTATCATAATAAAAACTGTACCAATAAAACATCTAGATTCCCTCTGGAAAAGTTCCTTGGGACTTCTACCGACTTACAGAATTTGACTGCTTGTTATATTTTTAATCACAAATGTTTTTTTTCCCTTTTTAAAATTTTTTTTCCATTCAATTACTTACACTTCCTTCCCTCCTTCCAATCCCCCCCCCACACCCCTTGCTCCCTCTCCCACCCTGCTTGGAGAGAGGGCAGGGAACCCTGCCCTGTGGGAAGTCCAAGGCCCTCCCCCCTACATCCAGGCCTAGGGAGCTGTACATCCATATAGAGTAGGGTCCCCAAAAGCCAGAACATGCCATAAAAACAAGTCCCAGTGCCTTTATCAATGGCTTCTCTGTCAACCCCCATTGTCAGCCACATTCAGAGAGTCCAGTTTGATCACATGCTCATTCAGACCCGGTCCAGCTGGATTTGGGGAGCTCCCATTAGAACAGGCACACTGTCTCAGTTGGTAGACCAACCCCTCGCGGTCCTGACTTCCTTGCTCATCTTCTCCCTCCTTCTGCCTTTCAACTGGACCTTGGGAGCTCAGTCCATTCCTCTGATGTTTTTCAATGACTATGACTATTTGAAATTTTTAGTGTTTTAGCATGCTTTTTATTTAGTTCACTTTTGTATAATTTTATTTAAGGTATTAGTAATTTACCTTCTTCTCCATTTTCTTGTTTGATTTTAATGTTAATTAACCTTAGTACTATTTTAAAACAATTAAGTTATCTCATAAAATGTCACTTTAGTATACTTTTGTATTCATGTAATTCTAATCATATCTTTACCTTTTGTTATAATTTTATTTTAGTTTAATTTAATAAGAAAATTATGTCTAAGTGTATATAGATGTTCATTGTGTATCTACATGTGGAGGCCAGAGGCAGACAGTGATTATTTGCCTCTATTAAAAAGCTATAGTATAATGTACTTGAACTGCATACTTGCTCATTACCACATAAAGACAGAGGAAGTTGTATGCAGAGCATTATAGAAAAGAAATTCTCTCAGTCTACCGAAGCTCCAGATAATCACTTATTTGAACCAAAAAATTCTAATTCCACCATTAAAGTCTCTAACTTACTGTTTCTGATAACCTTGTTCCAATCATTTGTCTTTCTATTACTGAATATTACTTAAGAGGTACCCTTTCTCTACCCTTTTATTTCCCATAAGTCAGCTCTAATTGCAAGTGGTTTTCTGTCTGTCTCATGACTAAATCGCTGAGAGCAATAGACCTTTTCAGGCTCTACAGTTAATCGTAGCCATAATGGTAAAATTTGTAATATTGTAACATCAAATCCATTCCCCAGCTCATTTTAAATCTGAAGGGGTGGTTTTTAACAGGGATAGGAATTCTGTTGATAAGATCAATACATCTCTTATAAATTTGTGAAACATTTATTAAACTAAATTTTTATATTATGACAATAGATCTTGCTGTTTATCAATTAGTGACTTGCAACTCAAACAGAAATAGCAGCACATGTTCTTTGCACTTGAATTCTATGAACTCTGTATTCTGCTTTGTCATGCACATTTTCATTCAGTTTTAACTGCTTTCTCATTATACTTTGAGGTAGTATATTTGCATTGATTTCTTTTGACACAAAGAGCCATAGTTCCTCATCACTCCCTTGATGACTGTTGAATAAAAGGAAATAAACTCAACACAGTGTCCTAAAGGGAGGGTAATAATCGAAAGCATTTGAAAAGTATACACCACACTTACTTAATGTAGCTTTCCTTGTACGAAGATAGTTGAAATCCTCTTACATTTTCCATGGCAAATGTTAGTCTAGCTTGCACATGCAACCTCTTAAGTAATACAAAGATAAACATAAGCAACCATAAACCACTCAGTTCTGATTTGCAAATGCCTTCTACTTTGCAAGGCAACTTCACTGTAGTAAAAGACATTACATGTAGGCAATTAGAAGTAGGTCTACAAGTTAAACATTAATGTGGGAAAACAATGCAAAGTGAATATATTTTAATAGTTCATCTCTATTTCGTTTAAACTTCTGTGTGACTTGATTCTGACGCCCCGGGTGCTGACAAAAGAAGTCAGCTGAAGACAACAGGCGTATCACTGGCCCTTGTCTGGACTTCATTGAGCTAAATGAAATGATTAATGGGCTAATTATGTAGACCTAAGTATTTTATAAAATCTAGGTTTTCAACTTTCTTTTATCCATTGACTTTAAGAACACTTACCCAACATATTTGTGAAAGAATACACTCAATCCAGCATGAAGGGCTTTATCAAGGACAAATTTTAACTAATAGATACCAAGAATCAAGTTTGTTTCCTATCTACTCATTTGAGCCCATCAAACCCCTTGCTTTCAAACCCTATCTTTCCCAAAACAGGCCTTTTGTATTGGAGAAATTCCCTCCCCCTTTTTTTCTTCTCAATATGCAAGTCCCAAGTGTGAAGACTCATTTTAACTTCCATCACTTCGATGTCTCTCCTTACTTTTCTAATGTGTGATATTGGTCTCCTTTACGGTTTTCCAAAAATAAAGATGATGATTGCTTTTCCGCATGATTATGTTGTTTTTTAATTTTAATTACAGAGAGATATGCTAGATTGATGACTCCTTTAAGGTATTCTTATCGTGTTCCCCTTTGGATATTTATTGAGCATTTCTTGAACATCAGTCATTGCTTAGGTTCTCCTCTTGTCTCCTTGAAGACAAATTTCCTTTGCTTATAAAATAGAAATTTTTAAACAGAAATGGCCTTTAAACATGTTGTCAGTTGAATAAACAGTACAGTGGAGAAAAATAGCCTGCTAGCCAGATATTTTATTTCTGTGACCAAATACTTGAGACATTTAAAGGCTGGATTTTGGCTCACTCTTCCAAAAACCCAGTTAGTATCATTGTTGATTTTTGGTGAAAAGATGTGGTAGAATAAGGTTGCTTGCCTAAGGTATATGGCCTAGAAGGACAGAGAGACAGAGAAGGGATAAAAATAACATATAAAAAAAGATCTCAACAATCCCCACTTCTTTTTATGATTATTACTATTTTTACCTTTTCTTCTCACACATCCTGACAGCAGTTTCTTCTTCCTCATCCCTCCCAGTCATTCCTCCTCCTTTCCCTTCAGAAAAGGACAGACCTTGCAGGGATATTAATCAAACATGGCATATGAAGCTGCAGTAAGACTAGGCACCTCCTCTCATATTAAAAATGGACAAGGTAACCCAGTAGGAAGAAAAAGTTCCGAAAAGCAGGCAGAAGATTTAGAGACAGTCCCTGCCTCCACTTCTAGGGGTCCCAGAAGAAGAACAAGATACAGAACCATAACATATATGTAGAAGGCCTAGGACAGACCCATGAGGTTCCCAATTAGTTGGTTCAGTCTCTTATCAGCTTAACCCTAAAAGCTCAGGTTAGTTAGTTCATTCTGTGGGTTTTCTTGTGATGTCTTTTCCTCTCTGGATGAAGCCTCTCTAATGACAATTCACCAGGTTCTGTTCTATAGGAGGATAGCTGCATATTATTAGGGATAACTTCATTGACTTTTTTTTTTTAACTGGCCATGTTTGGTTCTATCCTAGGTCTCTGGAATACCCAACCTCTGGTTCCTTGTCTTTCCGGTAGTGTTAAGAGTGGGTGTCCTCTCATGGCATGGGTCTCAAGCTGGACCAATGATTGGTTGACCATTTCAAAACTTTCTGTACCACTTTTACACCCCCCCCCCAAACACATCTTTCAGGCACGACAAACTCTAAGTGAAATCTGTTCATTGGAAGTCTTGCCTGGTTATAAGAGACGGCCCATTTAGACTTCCTATTCCCCATTGCTAGGAGTCTTAGCTAGGGTCCCCCTTGTAGATTCCTGACAGTTTCCATTGCAATAGGTTTCTAGCTTGTCTCCAAGATGCCCCCAAATTCTCCTTGTTTCTCATAGTACTCTCTCTCTCTCTCCATCCTTCCCAACCAGATCCCTCCTGTTCCCATACCAACACTACCCCCAGTCTACCTGCAATTTCTATTCTATTTCTCCTTCCCAGGGATTCATACATCCCCTCTTTGAGCCCTCCTTTTTCTTAGTCTCTCTGGGTTGGTGGATTACAACATGGTTATCCTTTCTTTTGCAGCTAATATCCACTTATAAGAGAGCACATACCATGTTTGTCTTTCTTGACCCCTACTTCTTAGGTTATCAAGTAGTACCACTCACCCACCTTCAGCTCATGAGCCTGTTGGGAAATTCTATCTTCAACCCATAGCAACAAGGTAAAAAGTAATGCTTCCTGAACGATGCACAAAGCATATTAAAACTTGTGTAAACATAAATCCTCCTAGCACTCATTCTCTTCTTACAGATGCATATGCTGCTAACCCATAGGATGTCTGCACATGTCAATCTCATTTGTGGGTAAATACATTATTCTGACCAGTAGATCACTAGATATGTGTAGATGTCAGATCCTAGGATTCGGCATATGCTTTTTGCGACTTCAGTTTAAGCCTCGATGAAGGTCTGGAAGGATAAGAGTCACACCCTAAGAATGACAGAGTAAGAAGCTGATGGGAATACGAGTTTTGTGAGTTCTGTAAAATTGCTAAAATAATAGTCTTGGGCAAATTCTGGAATAAATGGGATAGAGGAATAAGCTTGTATCTTGTATAAGCCATTTTGGGGCCTATACCTTTGTTTGGAGTCTATGTTATATGTGGATTGACCTAACTATGTCTCATATTTCATCAATCTAACTGAAAGTGGATTCTTCAACTAATTGATGCATTTTTTTCAAAAGAAAACTTGAAAATAAAGCAACAATAAAGATCCATTTGTATCTGAAACTAAAGCATATTGTGCATGACAATGGGAGGAGGAAAAAGGAAAAAATTCTTCACTCAAAACAGAAATCAAATTATATAACCAATAATAATAAAATTGCTTATAGTATCTTCTACCTCGGCAAGCTTGGGCAAACCAGCAAAGTTTACTCTATTTTTCATAGAAATGTGAAAAGCAAGCAGACCATGATCCCTAATCAAAGATACTTCATCATAAAATTTCACCTATCATCATGTGATGACATGTAAGCATGTGAATATGCTTCTGCATGTAAGATGGGCATGTGTGACCTGTGCTTCTGTGTACTGTGCATGTGCAGAGGTCAGAAGGTAACATTTTGGACCTTTGTTCTTCTCTTCTTCATCTTTCCATGGGTTCCAGAGATGGGAATCTGGTCCTCCAGCTCATAAAGCAAGTGTTCTCTTTGTTTTCTCAGTGGTCATCTTGCCAGCCCCAAGGAGAATGACTGAAACTGTTCTGCATACCACTCATCTTTTCCGCCTTTGTTTGTGTAGCGTAGAGTTTTAGGGTACTGCTGTGTGTGTATGTGTGTCTGTATGCCTTGTGTGTGGGAGTGCCTGTAGAATAGAAACTAAAATTATAGGTGCCTTAAAAAGTGGGTGATGGAAGAATAACTCACTCAGGTTCTTGAACAAACCAGTGTAGCACAATGCCGTCTCTTTGTGCTATGTGCTACCTTATGGTTCCCAAGTCAGGCAAGGGGCTGGAGATTGAAACACACACAGACACATACACACATGGGTAACCCCAAGAATGCCCTTTTATTGTGTTCCAGGGCAGCTTCTATAGGGTCTCCTTCCATGTCTTAAATCTTAGCTGTAAGCTCACCAGAAACCACTCCCCTGCCATCAGGAACTCCTGAGGGTCTGGTGCTCAGAGCAGCTGCAAAACAAATTGTTTGCTCAGAGCAGCTGAAAGCATAGGAAAATAAGCTGTTTACTCTGGTAGGCAGGGGTCACAGGAAATTCAGGGTCTGGGAGTCTGTAGTCTCCAACAGACCAGCAATTGTTTTTCACTTCCAAACTATCTCTCTAGCCCTCTAGACAATTTTTTAGCTAAATTAAGTCATTTTCTTGGTATGGTGCTATATGGCTTTAATTACAGTATTCTGGAGGCAAAATAGAGCTATGTTAAAACATCCTGGCCTTTATATTGAGTTCCTGGACAACCAGGACTGTGTAGTGAGAACTTTTCTCAAAATTTTATTTATTATCATTATATAATAATAATAATAATTTGGAAGTTCATACAAAATATTTATTTAATATTACACATATTTTCCTCAAAATCCATGGGTTCTTGGAAGTTTAAAGGGCAAGTTCTCCTTAGTGTATTTTTTCCTATGTACTATCCAAAGATTTAATTTCTCACTAATTATTTCTACATTGACTGAAAGTAGAAAGGGACATAAAGGCTTTGAATCTGGCGCATCTTTTTGCATTAAATCTCTCTCTCTGATGACTCATTTTCAAACTAAGAGGATGAATATACATCAGTATAACCATGAAAGCACAGTATCATAAGAAGCATATGGTCGGTTCTCAATAAGATAGGTTGATATAGGGTGGACTATTGATGTTTCTGAAGCACTTAATGGATAAATATGTGATTTATATCTTAAGCTACTGGATAGTAGACAAGGAAACAAGGAAGTCCTGGGAAAGGAGGCACAGCATTGCTTTGTGATTAGTCAATACAGAAGTTTAGATCAGCAGAAGCATTGGAAGAAGCTACCCGAGGGAAAATTATCTAAGGGTACCCATAGTCACTGCACACAATGACTACAGAACTGAAGAACTTATAGGTGTTTGCTGAGAGAATAGTGGGGTTGTGCCTCAGTAGCAAGGAAATTTTAGGCATTAATCTTTTCAATATATTCCAAGTAAGACTTAAAGGGATGAAATTATGGAAACATTGGATGCACCAAAAAATAAGACTAGATAAAAGTTTCGAACACTAATGGGGAAGATCAACACATAGATCCAAGGAACTGAAAATCCATACTGAAAATATGAAAACTCTACATAGGAAATCATAAAAATCAGGTAAAGTTAGCAATAAAAAGAACCCATAAAATAAACAGAAAAGGTTAGAGATAAGGATAACATAAAATTTCTCAAGATGAAGCTGAAAGTTATCTGTAATGTATAAAAGAAAAACAATTAAAATTCTCTTCTTAACCCAGACTAAAGAAATTCAGAATGAAAATATAAACAATGACTTATTCAAACATAGAAGTGATGAGTAACTTCACCACAAGCTGAGTGTCACTACAAGAAAAGTTAAAGGAAATCATTCAAGCAGAGAGATACCAGGAACACCTCAAACTACTCAAAAGAATAAAACCACAGCAATCATAACATAGGCAGCTGCAACTTCCTTTTATTACTCGAATATAAAGCTAAAGCTTAAGCCAAAATTTACAAAACTTGTAAGACTACATACAACCTTGAGTTTGGTAATGCTTTGAGATTTTATCCTAAGAATATCATCCATTAAGAATGACAGCATCACTTCTTCTCCAAGGCTCGGGACCATGGAGAAGATGAGTCAGAAAGATTGTAAGAACCAGATAGCAGGCAGGACCGCGGGAATCAGCATCTTCTTGATGTGACAGAACCATGAACTCGTGAACGCACAGGAAGCTTTGGCTGCCTACACAGGACTTACAGATGATAAACCCAGTCAATATTCTAGCACTGGGGGACAAAAGGGTCTTGAGACCTCACCCCTAACTGAGGCAAATGGACAGTTGATGGCTTCTCAAGAAGAAAGAGTCAGTTTTCATTAAGGGTGTGACCCAAGGTAGGTCAACCATGCACGAGTGGATGACATCACACCCGGGAATGTATGAAAGTACAAACTGGACTCAATGGTTTAACAAAAAAGAGACAAAGAGAACAGGGGTTTTCCAGGTAAGGCAGTGTTAATTGGATCTAGGAGGAGTTAAGGGAAGAAGTGGGAAGGGGGCTGTAATTAAAAATATATTGCATGAAATCCTAAAACAATTAATACAAACACAGAACAGAATCAACAAAAGAAAGACAGCATCTGTGATGCCTGGTGGGCCCACCATACTCCAGAGCAGATCTTAAACCCCCAAAGTATTTAGGTAATATAAATTTGACCCAATGAATTGAAGAAGAGGAGGAAGAAGGGGAGAGGGAGGAAGAAGAGTTGAAGTAGAGAGCTTAGAGAGATAGATCTAGGAGGAGTTGGAGAGACAAATATGATCAGAATACTTGTATGGAATTCACCCCAAAATAATTTTAAAAAGCCATAGCCAGAGACTGGGAGAAAATGCATGCAAAAATCTATCAAATAATTTATCTCCAAAAGTTATAGAGAACTCTCAGAATCAAGTATTAAGGAAACTATGAACCAAGTTAAATATGCATTAAAAGTTTAGATATAGTCAGTGACATCACTAACTTCAATTTTTAAAATTTATTTGTCGGCCAGAAGGAATGTTTTAAAGCTGAACCTGCACCACCATAAGCATCGTCTTGAACCTGAATTACTAGACAAAAGTATAGTGCTAACTTAAAAGTAAAAATGGTTGAAAAATTTCATTATTGTTAGCTTTGTGTTTGGAAGCACAATTTTATTTTCTCCAGTCCTTATTGCAAAAATGAATGTTATAGAATTTTCAGATTCAGAAGTATCCCAAATTACCTATATTCTATTAATAAAAGGACAGTAAAGGCAATTTCCAAGATGCTTATATACTTGCCAAAATGAAGCAGATATTAGCTTTGTTGTTGTTCTGCTGTTTTTCTTTCTTTCTTTGTTGGTAGATCTGATAACTCTCAGCTGTCCTATTGACTGTCAAAAGCAGTACTACTCCAGCACTGTAGGAACCTCTATGTCGATAAGAGTCCTTCGTTCATAGCTGGTTCATTTGCTGCACGCATGTTGTCTCTGAGGAAGGCTAGTCTCATCAGTATGCATATACTGTGCTTGAAGCAGGAGAACTATTACATTAATGAGTAATTGGGCAGCACTCTTGCACACACATCTCAACCACATAATTTGAAAATATTTCAAAGATACACATTAGTTTAAACTATATTGATGCATTTTATAATTTCGGTGAAATGCACACATGTTTTAAAGAATACGTGTTAATTGAAGATAAGCTGGAAATATATACATTTATGACTCTCATTGAAGTGATTAAAAACTACAGGAGAAAACCTCATCCAAATACCTTATTATGAAATGGTATCAAATAACTGTATAGTTATATAAAAATCATCTATAATGTAATAAAAGAGAAATGGTATATAATACATTATATAAGGTCAACATAATGTTAATTTTAAAACTAACAAGAATATCTCTGGCTGGTAAATCTTTAGCTAAATTTCTTATGCACTATAGATGGAAAAATTCTGGATGAAATATTAACACTATTCCTGAATATGCAGGAGTAGTGTTGTTCCATTTTAAAATTAGTCATTGTGGGTCACCATTGTCAGAAAGGAATTCCCCATGAGTCCTCCATGACTCTGCATATCTATAAATGACAAACATTCCAGACATACTTATAGAATGCAAAGATGCTATAAGCACCCAGAGAAAAGGGCATGTTTTCTTTCTCTTCAGCATATTAAAAATATCATCTCACTTTAGGGCAGTGAGTATGCTTACTGCAACTGTTACACAAGCTTTAGGTTATCTTGCCTAAGGTTGCTCTCTTTTTAGTGCACATCAGTGCGTGTTTTTGTATTTGCTTGTTGAATTGAAGCTCAAGGTACCAGGCCTAGTGGTCCTCTGGTAATTGCTATGCTGTGAATAATAAGCCATCTTTTCTCAAACTTAAGAGTCTGATCTTCTATCATATGTAAACAGAGACAGGGTAACATCTAAGCTTAGGATTGGGTAAACTCTCAGGCCTTCTGACACCTGTATTCACATAGGAGGATCATTTAAACTATTGCAGAAAAATCATTAATGATCACAGTTACTCATTTTTCTAAATGTCACATCTAGTCAAGATACGCAAGAAAAATGGAAAGGAAAAACACTAGCAGCTTAGAAAGGAAGACATGAAAGTGGTTTTATTCAATGACAACATGATGATACATTTAAGAAAAGCTAAAAATGTTCCAGTTAAGGAATTAATATTAGAAAATAAATGTAAGAGACCCATGGGACACAGACTCAATACAGAAAAATAATTGCATTTAGGCATTTTAGCAATATATAATTTATAATCAATAATAAGCACAAAAATTATGCTTTAAAATTACAAAGGTGTAGGAAAAATTAAAATTACTATTAATGGAAAGATTGTAAGGGCCAGATCACCAGGAAGTCTATGGTAAAAGAGTCTCTCCTAGAAATGGGTACATAAAGTTACTGGAAAAATGGCAATGTAAATTGACATGTTAACTTGGGTGGAGGAAAGTTTGGTGGGGTCTCACCCTTAGATGGAGAACTATGCACTGCTAATAGACCCAGTGGCTTTTATCCATATACTTTATATGAACACACACACAGAGAGAGAGACAGAGAGACAGAGAGAGAGAGAGACAGAAACCTTCATGGGTTTTCTTTGAAATTGTGAAGTGACTCTAAAACTGAAAAGTTTATGCAACAGCTTAAAAGTTACCCTGGATATGTGGACACTGTGCACCTGACAGAGAAGTAGGTTATTTATTGATAAGAAGCTGAGTGATGAAAAGGACACGCATACAGTAATCCATTTATCATAAAGATACACTGTAGAGTGATGGGTAACAAAGAGTTTATACTTCGTAGTAAAAATAATTCATTTCTCACTTGTCTCAACTCATTACAAAATAATAATTTTACATGGACTTATGAGAAAGGTAAAATATTAACATGTTGATGGGAAAATACAAAAGAGCACTATTGTAGGATTGAAATAAACAAAAATTTCTTAAACATTCAATATTTGATAAATTATAAAAGATTACATAAAACATTGCTAACCACAAAGCAAAAATATTGGTAAATTTTAGTTTATTAAAACTGAAAGCTGTTAGCAGTCAAAAACATTATAGAGAGAAAGGAGAAATGAATCCCCATAAAAGGACCTTACTGGATGTTCAGAGGATGTTTAAGAACCATTTGCCGAGAAAGTCAGTCACCTGGCTACCACCAGTGGCAGAAACATGGTCCTGATGCTAGGGACCATGGTGTAATCATAATCACAACATCCAACAAAACACGTATGTTGATCTCAAAGCACTCATTCCTAGGAAATTTACCAACAAATTCTCTCTGGTATAGTTAACAAACTTGAAAATCAGGGAATACAAATTAAAGGCATTGAATGATATTATTATATATTCCCCTACCATAATGACTAAAATTGAAATGATAGAAAATACAACATATTGATTGCACTGAAAAAGAAATTAGAACTTTCTTCTTCAAAAGTAGACCACATTTTAGGCTCCAAAGAAAAGCCTGAGACATACAAACAGTTAAAAGAACAGTTTGTTTCTTAGATTGTAGTAGAATAAATGTAGCAGTGGGTACAAAGAGAAATTGCATAAACACAAACCATTCACGTATTTGGTGATTGAATAATATACTACCATGTGTTGAGTGGGACCTTGAAGAAATTAGAGACAGGAATTTTAAAATAGAAAGGAAAAAAATAAAAGCAGAATTTATTATAGCCTGTTAGATACAGGTGATTCTAAGAGGAAAGTTTATAGTTATGATTCAGAGAGATCTCAAATATGTAATGATATATAGTAAGGTTTAAGAAACAGCTGAAAAAAATCAAATTTTAAACTAGGAACCTAAAGAAACAACAGAAATCAGAGGAAAGTAATGAAATTGAACTAAAAGAGACATAAATTTCAGAGTTGATTTTAGGAAAATATAATCAATAATAATAAATACCTTTTCAAAATAACCCTGGAAAATAGAGAAAACAATAAAAATCAAAACTGAAAAGCAGAACATTATGACATATTCTAAGGAAATCCAGAAAATTTATATCCTAATGGAACTGAAAAATCTAGAATAAATTGAGAATATAAACTTGAATAATAACTATAGTAAATATTATTGTGTCCCCTTAAATAATTAAAAACAGAAGTACCATAATACCCGGCTACACCATTCCTAATGTATGTCCTAAGGTGTCTAAATCAGTACCTCACAATGGAACTTGTATGCCCAAAGTGACTGTTGACCATTCAAACTGGCTTAGACATGGAACCAGTCTAGAGACACATCAATACATGTATGAGTTTTAGAATATTTGCTGTATACCCAACGAAGTTTTAACAGTTATATAGAATAATAAAATAATGATGCTTATAGAAAAATGGATGGAAATCTTGACCACAGGCACCACCAACTCAGTGTGATATGTTTTGGTTCCTAATTTTTACTTCGTCTACCATACTCCTGCCTTCAACCCCCCCCCCCCCCAGTTTTCTTGTATTTCTTTGGGATAACCTTCCTGGAGTTCAATACCGAGGCCATTTTTTTAGTCTTGTATTTGTGAGTTTGGAGCCTGTCATACCGTATAAAATCAAGGTATGTCTGAGCATGGATCCCCATGAAAGCTTATTATAATATGGTATAATTTTCCAAGTATATTTGTCAGATTTTTTCCTAGCCCACAGTTTTGGAGACTGAATCCTGTTAATGGATGGTCCATGTTCTACACTGGTGTGGGAAGTCCTTCTGTCTATGTGTTGCTTATATTGGTTAATGAATAAATCTGTTTCAGCCAATGACTTAGCAGAATAGAACTAGGTGGGAAACTAAACTGAATGCTGGGAGAAAGAAGGTAGAGTCAGAGATATACCATGGATTCACCAGAGGAGAAAGACTCAAGCTGCCAGCTGAAACCTTGCCAGTAGGCCATGAGCCTCGTGGTAAAATATGAAATATGGAAATGGGTTAATTCTAGATATAAGAGCTAGCCAGCAATATTCTTAAGTTATTGGCCAAAGAGAATTGCAAATAATACAGTTTCTGTGTGATTATTTCGGGAGTCTGGGCAGCTGGGAATACAAACAAGCAGCCTCTGCCTACATTGCATTTTCATGTGCTGTGGCAAATTCAGTTATTTCTTCCTTTCTTGATCATGAATATCAAGCTGACTACAGTTCCAGGCTTAACTATTTGACCCTACCCCACCACCAGGGGGCAGAAGCTGAAGTGCTTAATCTTCCGATTTCAATTTCTTCTACCTCAGCACTTAGACACTTTGCTTTTCTTAGCTTGGCTACAAGATTAATATTGTCTACAGTGCATTTTGTTCATTTAGTAGTTTTTAATTTGGCACATATCATGATGTGTGTGTGTATGTGTGTGTGTGCGTGTGTGTGTTTGTGTGTGTATGTATCCCACAGTTCTGTGATGATGTGGGATTCTCCTCTGTTTGCTGTAAATATCATTAGTTAATAAAGGAACCTCTTTGAGCTTATATAAGAGCTATAGGGGAACAAACCTAGGTAGGGAAAACTAAATGGAATGCTGGGAGAAAGAAAGCAGAGTCAGAGAGAAGCCATGTAGCCCTGCTAGAGATGGATGCCAGAACTTCAGCCAGTAAGCCACAGCCACATGGCAATAGACAGATAAACAGAAATGAGTTAAATTAAATATGTATGAGTTAGCCAATAAGAAGCTAGAGCTAATGGGCCAAGCAGTGATTTAATTAATACAGTTTCTGTGTGATTATTTCAGGGCTAAGCAGCAACAATCGGCCTCCTCCTACACTGTGATTCCCCTGTGTGGGTGTTCAGATTATGGAAAACATATACAAGACCTCACCATGTTACTGGCATATCATTTTGTATGAATATGTATATCAGAAGCTGACTTGAGGCGGGAATGTCTCTTGTTGCAAATAGCAGAGGATACTTTTTCCTTCAGCAATTGGCATGAATAAGAAGGTTGTATTATGGTCACCTTCAGTGCAGAGAATCAGTCAATAAGCTGGCACATTTATTGAGTGTTCAACTTCAAATAAATCCCAACTTTAGAAGCTGTGTTCATGAATTCCCAATACATCATTCCTCTTAGAATTTGTATATAAATTCACAAGTCAAAAGACTCCATACTAATAATATTTTCTTTTGAACATGATTGTTATTTCTTTTTTTT
>NW_026067890.1:12059238-12081581 GCF_014885135.2 Alexandromys fortis
GGCTGGGCTGGGAGATGTTATGTGGTCAAAGAGGGAAGGGAGTCAGACGGAGGGGGCGGGGAGGGTTGTGGATGCAAGCTGGGTGGGATAGGAAGAGAGAGGAAGTATCGGGCAGAGTAGCCCCTGAGGATGACCAGGAAGTGTAGGAGGGGTGTCTGAGTCCCCTGTCCCGGGCTGCTGCCGCGGTCAGAAACTCACTCACCCCAGAGATGTCTCTCCTGGTGCCTGGACCGGAACTCCTTGCTGCTAGGTGTCTCGTAAACAAAGGACCTACCTAGCTTGCTGCAGGCAGGCTAGTGGGGACAAAGGAGCTAGCACCCTCCCTTTGCCCTGCCGATTCGGATTCGGTCCTAGAGCCCGAACAGGCTGGGCTGGGAGATGTTATGTGGTCAAAGAGGGAAGGGAGTCAGACGGAGGGGGCGGGGAGGGTTGTGGATGCAAGCTGGGTGGGATAGGAAGAGAGAGGAAGTATCGGGCAGAGTAGCCCCTGAGGATGACCAGGAAGTGTAGGAGGGGTGTCTGAGTCCCCTGTCCCGGGCTGCTGCCGCGGTCAGAAACTCACTCACCCCAGAGATGTCTCTCCTGGTGCCTGGACCGGTGATTGTTATTTCTTACTTTCATTTTTGTGAACTTATGTGAAACCTATCAGATATCAAAATCACAGCAGTGTAGTTGAGATTTTGTTACTATTTTTCAAAAATCAGAATACACTTGTGTTGATTCTTTTGCTTTAAATTGATTTGTATAAATTTGTCATAAATAGCTTTGCTTTAATTCAGCAAAAAGGAAAAACAAGGCACAAATGTGTAGTGAGCTGATACAAAAAATATAAATATTTTATATTTTTAAAATAACTGCTAACAAGCAAATTAGCTCCTGAATGGAAAGGCAGTAGATCAATACTGACAGTAAAACTACAGAGTTCTTGCTGATCTCATATTGTCTGTGAATGCAAACTGTAAAAGAGGTCCCCATAGGCCTCCAACAATAACCTACAAAGAATGAAACACAAAGAGTATCGAGCATAAAGACAGTTCAATTTCCCAAGACAACCAGCTCTTGTCACATCAAGCCACCTATTAGTCACAAACTCATGCGACTACGAATTCTCTGGCCTCCTGAGATCGCCTGTCATCTTGAAGGAGATAATACAATGAAAGGCTTCAGTTTCTTCTGTACCTTGTTTAGTTTATTGTTTTCAATAGATCAAGCCATTTATGATCTTGCTATCACATATAAACAAGATGCTATGCTCTTCGATTGGAATATGACATCGATATGCCAGTAAATGGAAAAGAAAAGGTAAGCAAATGCACAAATAAAATCATATAGCTGAGAAACAACCCTTATATTCATAGTATTTCATAGTATCTAAAATTCTCAAGAGATATTAATTGGTTAAATTATAAATATAATGCTATAAGAAAAATTAAAATATAGCCATATTTAAGAGTAGTTTAAAATAATTGGTCTAATGTCTTATATGATAGATGTAGAAAATAGGCTCAAAGGATAAAAACTTGACAGTGTAGCAGAGCTGGAAAATGTAATAGAATGGCAACTCACAGGTCCATGTTGGAACACCATTTAATGTGAATGTGGTATTTCTCCCATCCAACCACTAGCGAGATCTTATCCTGCTTACCTTCTGAGATCAGGGTGGTGTGGCAATAGACTATACTGAAATAGTTCTAACAGGGGTTCAGTTTTCCATAAACAGGCAATGTGATACAAAAAGAAAAGGAAAACTTCACCTCTCAATCTTTCTCTTTCAGAGTGAGTGTTGAGTAGATGCAATGTGCAGTGTCGCTAGCGAAATGCTGGAGTCCTAGAGTGGATGCCTCCCTTGAAGATTGCCTCATCTGTCCTAGACAAAGCAGACAGGTATTTCAGTGGGAAAACTGTCGCTGAGTTCTGTGATGACAGAATGAACAAGGTGCAATTTGCATGCAGATGAGGGAAATTCTTGCGCTGGGTTTTCCTCCTACTTTGTTGCCTCATCCAGTCTTAATAGGAGGGGTTGTGCCAAGTGCTATTGCAACTTCTTATGTTATGTTTGGATGATATCCCTGGGATGGCTGCTCTTTTCTTTAGGAGACAGAAGAGGAGTGGATCTGGGAGAGAAGAAGGGCCAGGGGAGGGAATGGGAAGAGAGGAGGGAGGGAAAACTGGGGTTAGGATGTAATATATAAGAGAACAATAAAAAATGAATTTAAAAAGAAAGAAAAAAAAAAGGACGTGGATGGCAACAAGAGGGCTGAGGACACTCCAGCATGCCACAAGTGAAATAGAGAAATGGGAGATGCATGGTGAGGCATAGCGGAGGAGGAATATGGAGTTCCGAAGGCACTGAGTATTAATCTGAATGGCTCCATGATTCTTTATCTATAATATCGAAGTAACAAGATCTTTTTTCATGAGAAATTACTCTGTAAGATGTGTGGAGAGTAAAGGAAGAGTAATGAACCTGGACACAGAAGGAACCGTACAATCCTGGTGGAAGAGGCCTGAAGAGTTGACAGTGGATAGGTAGGTTATAGACAAAGAGGAAGTCATAGACAGAGGCATGTTTATGGGATTCGGTTGCTAATGCTGCACAGTTAGATGTCTGCATTGACAATCAGTTTTCTGTTTGGGGTTTTTATATACAAACAAGGAAATATGATTAAACAGAACTGTTTCACAGGAAAAATAAAATATTTTAATTACTTATGAGCACGCAGCATTTTAGCTGGACATAGACATCTCTAGCAACTTGTGGCATATATACTTTGAATAACTGAGATATGATAGTTTCCATGACCCCAGAGAGTGGAAGCTGCACATATAAGTGAAGAGAAAAGGTGAAATGTCAGAAGCAAAGCCTTAAGAAAGGGGTATCCAGAGTCTCAGGGAAAAGAACTGGAAAGAGGATTTCAATAGTAGGATGTCCTGAGAACCAGGAAGGAGAATAATGGTTAGCAGTTCCTCAGAACAGGAAGCAATCATTGTCTCTAGGGTAGAAGGCCAAACATGAAAGTGTTCAATACTCATTTGAAGTAGAAAAACTATAGGAGGTGCTAATAATATAAACTTCAGGTGGTCTTTAGAAAACTAATGGATAACACAGAGATGGTACATGTGACTGGCAGTGCCAACAGCTTCTCTTTTAAAAGAGAAGCTTCATTTGGTGCAGGGAGATAAGGCTCCTTGGCGTGTGTGAGTGGAGGTGGTTCTGCGTTTCCTGTGCTTTTCCATTGGTTCTTTTTCTTGCTGGTTGTTTTGTCCTAATTATGATTTGTCTGTTTCGTTTCATCTCATTTTATTACTATTCCTTAGATGGCTATTTATTTTCTGATGAGACAGAAAGGGTATGGATCCTGATGGGAGGAGTAGTGAGGAGGAACTGAGAGGGGTAGGGATGGGGCAGCTGTAATCAAAATATATTGTATGAAAAAAATGATTTTCAATAAAAGACAAAAAGCTTATCTGTGAATTAGCAGCATAATAATAATTATAATACAGTTAAGCCTTCTAAGGTCTTTCTCTGTACCAGTTCCATGCCACATGTAGCAACTAAACCATCAAATCAGGAAACACCTTTTAAGTATCATTATTCTCACTTCAGAATGAGAAAACCTAGACTTTTAAAGATTATGCTGTGTGTCCCAAGTCTCCCAGTTAATAATTTATGCGGTCTTAATTGCTATTTCAATGCCTATACACAGAGGGGAATTTTTAGGTCTCAAAATAGAGAAAAACAGCAAACCAAAGGAAGGCATTTTTTTTTAAAATTTGTGAAAATGTGATAGGTCACAAGTATTTACAAATAAAAGGAATCAGGTTGAAGGGAAGGGTTTAACCCAAAGAAAGAAATCAAAAGAAAAATCTAAGGGAAGACCCGTGGCTACAGGGTCTACTGTATGGGCGAGGAGACTGCCTGTGCATAAGAGATTATGTTGCATCTTCCAGGGTAGCAGAATCGAGACTGTGTAATTACAACTACTTTTGCCTTAAAAGTCCATATTGGGCTGACGAGGGAGGGGGACTTGTTTGGGGGAGGGGGAGGGAAAGGGGAGGCGGCGGTGGGGAAGAGACAGAAATCTTTAATAAATAAATAAATAAATAAATTTTAAAAAAGTCCATCTCTTCTCTAAAAAAAAAATAACAACGAAACACTTTCCCCACAAGTTTCACTTTGAATAGCTGCAGAATGATAGGAGGATTTGAACTGTGCAGTTCACAGTGGTTCAAGCAGCCATGTGTAGCTCTGCATGTGTGCATTCTCCCACACATCCCAGAGAGGCAGATCAGGGACCAACCTGAACTCATCCCTGTAGTTATGGTTTCTACATAACCTACTTACAGTTGCCCAGAAGATGTCTTATGCCTCTTTTTTGGCATTGCACGTTACTCTTTCCTCTTGCTCTCATGATCAGCATCCCTACCCCATGCCCCCATACAAAAAAAATGCATTTCAGTTCTTGCTGAGTGTATGGTGCATGCTAAGCATTGCTTGAGAAACCTGTGTCCAAGACCACATCCCCAAGGACGGGAATAAACAGCAAACACTTCTGATTGGCAGCCCTGCTCACATGCTTAGTGAAATGTGTTTTCCCATGTGTTTGAGGCAGTATCCCAACTGAACTTCAAATTCTCAATTTGTGAAATGCGGATAAAATTAGTCATTTGTAATACGGTTTGTAGACTTAAGTTGCATGTTACATTTAGAAATGTAGGAACTGTGAAGAGCCTTAATGTCTTATTACTCTGTTTTTTAACTCTCAAGTTTGTATCTTTTCCTTTCCTAATGCTTTTTTCCCCTGCACCAACCATCAAATCCAGGACCTTGGGCACGCTACCAAGTCCACTAAACCACACCCCAAACACCCTCAGTATATTTCAGTGTCCTTTTTGTTACGCTGCTGTTTTGTTTTCTCCCCATTTAAAACAAACCAAAAAGACAACCACATTTTAAAACTTCCTTTTCCTTACCTCTTGCTCTATATTATGTTCTGGCCTTAGAAGAAAGACCCTAAGTAGCCAGTCTTCAGTCGTACACCCTCTTCATATCTGCCACTTCACCAAAATCAAATCTTCCTTAGGACTCAGCAAGAGGCGGGTGACATGAGAGGTCCTGGTTGGATTAACGATTGGGTAGGGATTGTGTGTTTACAAGTTGGTTATTAAACACTCGAGTAAACTATATCTTGATTATAAAATCAATAAGCTAAGCCACACATTTGGTTTATACAAATGAAAACACAAAATGGCTTATTATATCAATATCGGTAAATTTAGATGTCAGCAAAGGCAGAACAAAGATCACCACTGTAATGGCCCAGCATTTTACACTTTGCTAGCTACATTGATTTGGATCAGCCTCCCGGTGAGGGCTGGATCTGGAGGAGATGAAGGACATGGCTGAATCGAGACCATAGAAGAGAAAAAAGGGAAAGTAGCTTCTTTCTACCGCCTGATACTCTGGGCACTCCTTTTTATCCTCACCCATCCAACACTCCGAGCTAACCCTATTGTTACCATCCATCTTGATCACCACGTTATTCATTAAAATTCACTTATTCTTTAAGGATCTGTAGCAAATGATCCTGGCTTTCAACAAAATGACTAGCTACCAGAATCCTGCATAAGCGTGGTGTTTAATGATTTTGTTTAGTATACCATGGATTTGCATTTCTCCCTTATATACCAAAAGGAGAGTGTGAAATAAGTCCTTAAGGAACTCTGAAGAAATTTTGGTTGCATCCATGGTTCGCTTTTCCACTGATCCACCCCAAAAGCCTATTTTTTTTTTTAAAGCAACACCCATATTATTGACAAGCACAGTGACTTGGAAGGAAATCTCATCCAGCACCAATATTTCTTCCACTAATTAATTGACAAAACAAGTTAGCAACATATGAGTTATCCTCAGGGGAGAGAGCTTACAATGTAGCTGGACTGATTGATTAGTTCACACATCATTTAGTATTGAGTGCCTATTCAGGGCTTATGCAAGCTGAGTAGGCAAGAGAATCGCTCTAGAAAAAGTTAAATAACAATTCATAATATCAGTGTCTGATAAATCTAGAATGGAGGGGGACTAGGAAATATGACCACTCAAATTGTCAGAGGGAAGGTTCTATAGCAAATCTCAATCCCTGAGGAACACAATAAAGGAAAAATGTCCCTCCAGGAGAATGTGGCATGTGGTACTGAAGCACACAGGGTGTGGACAGTGTAGTCAGGGTCAAAGACCCACCTTCCAGAAAAATAATATGGTGCTGGATATAAAAGTTTGAAAACCTTCATCCAAATCACCTTGTAATGCAGAGAGCAAAACAGAGGCTTTGCCACTGTATGGTCAGTGTTAAGACTCAGTAAGCAGGCTTATCTGTGTAGAATTAAGAGAGAGCATCTGAAATTGTCTGGTAAGAAGAAAACTTGAAATCAAGACTTTTTAAAACTTTCCTTAGAATGACAGTTAATAGAGCCTTCATACTGAGGAAAAATCTCTGCATCTGTTGTCCATAGTTTCATTATGTGATAAAAGGAAGTATTTGCTCACTGAATGCTTATATATAACAGGACACGTACCTGAAGATGTCTCTTGTTCCAGTGGCAGTGGACACTTCATGAAACTTATCCTGCCTTACCCATCTTCTCCTCAACCCACAGTGTGCTTGCCAATTGCATCATTTGCTCAACTAATTGGATTGTGACTAAAGTCCCCAAACTGCAGCTATTTTATTATAAGTATTTTCTAGACAAGAAACTCAACTTTAGCATGCTTACATGTGTGCCCACATGACCCTAAAAGGTGCTTCCTCCTTTTGGATGGCAAGTGAATGCCACAATTACAATTAATAAAATCAATGGACACAATGCCTGTTTCCTCCAGCATACAAACCTGCCATTACACTGGGCACAATTCTGTACATCCATCTGTCTTTATGCAAGGTGAAAAAAAAATAACTTCCCCTTTCTAACCATGTATGTGTGCATGTGTGTCGTGTGGTGTGTATGTATATATCCCAAGTTGCTGTATTATTTAAAAGAACAAGTACAACTCAAAGGGGAAAAAGCACAAAGTACAGGGGTTTGTGCAGTGGGATGTACTTCTTTCTCATCCTTGCAGTGAAATAAAGTAGTTCTGCATTAATTGCTGCATTGTGAGCAGCTTAAACTCATGGCAAAAAAACGAAAAGTAGAGTGTCCTCTCCCCTTCTCCCATTTCAAGTTACAACCTTACAGTGGTCTCGATGAAAAGTTAGCATGTGTTTTATGTTAGTTGAAATCCTGTGTTTTAGAGCAGTCAGTTGTTATAATGCTCTCTTCCCCTCCCTCTTTTGATTTAGCAGTGCAGAAGCATACATCATAATTGCTTGCTTTCTGATTTGCTTATCATTTCTATTGTTAAACTTGTGTACAATATGACACTCACAAGGAAGATGAAGCAGTAGATTATGGCTTTTAAGAAGCTTTAGATAATACAGCCATGTTTGTATGAGATGAATGTGTGTGTGTGTGTGCGCGCGCGCACGTGAGAGAGAGAGAGAGACAGAGAGACACAGAGAGAGAGAGAGAGCAAGAGAGCATGAGAGATGGTAAGGGCTGAGCACAGGAGGAAGGCAGTGAAGCCGTGTGCACCTTTTTCATGACCCTGGCTAGCTCAGTGAGGTCTTCTTGAGCAGATAGGCTGACCTCAGATTCTATTTGATGTATTTCTCCTGATCTAAGTGTTTGTATAGCCAAATCCTCTGGGTTCTTCTTCCAAGCCATGGTGTTGAAGGTCTGTTCCAAGTAGCAGTTTGACCCTCACCTCTGCTGAGCTTCATTGCCAATTATTTTGTTTGTAGTATTATAGTAAAGGTAGGAAAACAACAATATTTGGCAGAATGTTAAAGTTACTATTTTTATTGGGTCAATGGAGACATTATTTTTAAATTAATCACAAAATATATCTCTATAGCACTAATTGGGCAGTGGAAAAGTTTGATATATCACCAGCCTCAACTCTTTGAAATTTCAATCTCCTTTTATAGTTTTTCCCACCATTTATCAGTGGCATATTTATTACCAATCATCTTTTCTACCCTATAATTACCTAAACTACAAGGCTAAAATGTCCCTGGCATGTTTGTCTATTATTCCTCTCTCTAAAACCTGGCAAACAAGACAAAAACATTCAATAATTCTGTGTTGCTTGGATAAATTAATGACTACCAACTACAAACCAATACATGCTTTGCTTGGGCTCCATATAAACTAACAACATGGCAGATTCACACAAAAAGACTAAAAATGATTCGTATGAGTAGAACACATCAATTAGACAGTAGTATAGTCTTTATTGGGGCTTTGTCTGCATTCAATTAAATTGGACCCTTTGCAGTTTGTGAGGTGCTATATCAACTATGCACATAGTGACCTTTTTCCTACTAATGATCAGTCTGTGGTGTCTGGTTCCTTTGTTTTGAGAGAAGCCATTCAACTTCTTCCTTTTGATCTTAAAGAACAGTAGTCCCATAACTGCAAACTTCCAAGTTTCAAACTTCAAGTTTCACTGAGTAGTCAGTTTGTACCAGAAATTAGTGCCTAATCATATACACAACCTCTTCAAGCTAAATATATTGGCCATGGCAGACATGCTGATTCTTTACCCTTCATACTCAGCCCTTAAATACCTATATATGTCCTATGTGACAGCTACTAATCTAAGAGCTGAGAATACAAACTAAAATAAAGATTAGTGCTTTCTAAATGTAATTCTTGACAAAGAGAGTGGTTTTCTCCTCACACCTCTGTGTAGACCCTTTCACATGCCCGTCTAGCTCTTTCAAGTGGACACTAATACATCTCCAGGGCAGGAAACAGGGAACTAATATCAGAAACAACTTTGCACAGCTTCTGTAACTTTTGAGTAGGGATCCTATCTCAATCTGCTACCAGAATATTCCCATTAAACTTCACCCATGGCCCCCAATTATGTGAAAATAAATTTTTAGTCTGCATAAACCTTGAACATGTCACCTTTTAGGTTACCATTATCAACAGCTTTCTCTTAGCTGTTTGTCCCCGTGCTTATTAAGACATTAAATACCTATGTCATTTCAAAGGACCTTCAGTGACAATATTTTAAGGCACTAAAGAATACTTCAAAGGCACTTGAAATGGCCCCATCAAAATATCCAACCAAACAAAACCCAACTCATATCCCCTACTTCAGAGAAAAAGGGGGAAATTATTTGTATTTCACAAACTATCTCTTGAAAGATGTATGTGTTCTCCTTAGATTTTCTAAACTGCCTCAAGTTTCTTTCCCCCATGCAAAACATTCATTGCAAAAGCAAAACCAAGCATTTTCAAACTGGCATCTGTGTGGAAAAAAAAAAGCTGTAGTCTAGTTTACAGGCCAAGGGGCATTGTCTCAGATGCCTCTAGAAGGAAATGGAATTAGCAATTACACAGCTCTTCTCCACCAGAGTTGCATCAAAAATAATTTAGCATACTTGTTACATATACTTTAATCATATTATCCCAAAAGTAACCAGCCACTGATCTCAGAGGTCAGTATATAAGTACAGCAAATGTACAAAGGGGAATCCAGCCCTACGCATCGGAACGGAATGCTGCGATGTAATCCATCCCCACTCTCTCTCTCTCTCTCTCTTTCCTATGCAGTCCATTGGCAGAAGTCACCTCCTTCTCTTCTTACAAAGTGTAAAGAGGAAAAGCATTATCAAATTGGTGAACTGCTCAAAATAATAAAATGAGGAGTTGACATCACATAGGAAGATAACCTCATCTCTCAAGCATTCCCATTGTTATATGGCTTTTAAATCTAGCATGCATTCTGAATGGAGCTGCGTAGGAATATCCCATCTACCACTGGAAGAAGAATCTTAATTAGCCGTGCACATGTATATTTAACTCATGACCTTTGCCTGAAATGCAGAAAAAAAATGTGTAATTTTTCACTATTCTTCATTTGATGGTTTTCATAGCAAACCATACTTCATCTTCACATTTTTTTTTAGAACAATGCTTTCTGTTTCTTGAGCATAGAGGAAGAGATCATTTTTCTGCTATCCATTCAGGAATTTATCTGGCCCTTTCATCTCTTCATGTTGATAATCCCACCGTGTCGTAAATGCCTAGCCTTCTTTTCCCCAAAATTATGTGTTTTCCACTAATATCTATAATCTTACATTTCTTTAAAAAATACTTTGTCTATTTAAGAAAATAGATCATTGATAAATTATGGGCTGAATAGTTATAAACAGATAAAAATTATAGAAAAATATATACATCAGGTTAGGCAGGGATAATTATAAAAAGCTAAAATTAGGACCTTTAGTAGAATATTTTGTTTTCTCTTTCTCACACCAAGACAAAACACCTCACTCAATCAAAACATCATGTTTTTATGTAGTTGTAGCTTTGTCCCGTCTCTTGAGCCCAATGCTTTGAATACAGAGACAGCAGTAAGCTGGGCTTTGTCTCACGGGGAGCATAAGCAAATGCTTGTGCCTTTTACAATACACTCTAGCATGTAATAATGGGTGATCTCACACTTTTTGATATGAAAACATAGACCACACAGTTTTCTAATACACTTGCAATCTCAGTTTGGTTTTGGTTTTGTGTCCTTTAGAGTACCTGGCAGTTTGTTGCTCTGTGTGGCTCTATTTTTGGCTGTCCCATTTCAGTGTGAGTCATCTTAATGGTTTTAGCTGCAATGAATCATTGTTTGTCAAGCTTGCTTTTTATCGTGGCCTGTACATTTTCAGAGAGCTCTCATCCATACCATGACTTTTCATATTTGCATATACAGTGGACCAAGTGGCCATCATGACTTCATGCTAGGGCCCTTATTCAGGTGTTGTAAGATAGCATTACACTGGTTGTTTTTTTTATAATTCTACTCTTAATTCTCTCAGCATTTTTATTAAACCTCTTCTTTCCTCTCAGCTCAGAGACTCTGTTCCTTCTGACTAATTTTTAACTCTGTGTGTACTCAATAACAGGGTTCTCCACTGACTCTTAAATTTTGTCTTAGACAAGTCTGTTTGTACTGGATTCCTCTGTCCATGAACACAGTGAAACATCACCAATTCAGTGCTGGAGATTAAACCCAGGGCCTTCCACATACTAGGCACTCTACTACTGAACTCTAGCCAGAGTCTGTCAATTCTACTGGTACCGTTGTCTTTCTTGTCTCAACTACTACAATAGCTTCCAGCATATAATTTTACTCCATAAAATGTGATATTCTTAATATAATGACCACAATGAGTTTTTTAAAGCAGAGACTAAATTCTCAGCTTCCCTACTATGAATCCTCCAGATGATCCTCCCCGAAGGAGCCTCCCTGTTGCACAGTATTAGTCTGGGTCAGGTCCCCCTGAGCTGTGCTTTTAAATATCTCCTTATAAATATCACAAAACATACCAATATTTTGCTGTTCTCTTTTCTCCTAAACTCCTTGAATTAAATTTGCAGTCCTATTTATTGCCTGTTTTGCACAGCTCCATCCTAACAACCTCAGGTGTGTCACAGGGGATCAAATAAACAAGTGTTCAAACATATTCTGAAATTGTGCATTTTTTCTTTTTATTATCAGGGGGGCTGTGTGTTGTGTTCCCTCTTAGTGTTTCCACTATCTGTGTTGTTTTTCACTATTTTTTTAAACAATGAGTGTCATTCTGTCTATCAATGAGGAGTCTCTAAAAATAGACAAATATTTGCTTCAGGGAAAATGAACCCGAGCTTAAACACAAACCTCCATCAGACCTTATATATAGCATTTTCTTATGTGGGTTTTTTTTTGGTAAAATTCCTTACATTTTTTTTATTTTGTATCTCTGAAAAATATATTTGCAGCCTGTGAGTCTGTGGAATTATGTTTGAAACAAAACACACATTGTAAAGTCTCAATTTCCACACAAGTAGTACCACATGAATGACAACTATTTAAAAATATTTCTGGCAGCCGCTTTACAACTCACTTCTATTAGCGTTCCCATTTAACACACGGGCAAGTAAAGACTGAGATGGAGCATGCAGTCATAAGAAGATAAAAAGGACAGACGTAGAAATCCGAGGCTTAGCCTGGAGTCTTTGGCTTGAGAATTTGAGTCTCTTATATGAAGATATGGTGTGGCCTGATTTTCTCTCTGCATCTCCTAAATGGCCTTCATTTGTACTAATGGTAATGTCTCCCTTTAAAGCTCTGCCGTACACTTTGAACCTTAATGTAAAGACTGGAAAATGTGTGAAACGGTGCAAGCACAATCACATAAAACTCAAATCACACAAGCAAAGTTCAAAGGGTTGAAAGACTCAAGCAATATGCCATGACCATAATTTCCTTCATGCTCACTGGAAAATATTCTGCAGCAGGATAAGGGGCAATGAAGACCATAAATCTTAACTTCTCTCTCTTTTTTTTTTTTTCCAGTTCCATAGACTCTGATCTCTTTTTTTCCCACAACAGATCTCCTGAGCTTCTTCCCATTCACAGTTCACAAAGACATTGCAGCCAAAGGTGATGGGTGGGGCCGTAGCCTGTAGACAGCTGCCAATAGGGCCTGGACCAGCTAGTTGCCAGCAATGCCAGCTAGCTCTGAGTGCAGCCCACTGAGTCGTGGGCACTGTCTTGTAGGCACAACAAGAAACAATCAGGAACTCCTCAAAGAGAGACATAGAAACTTAGAACTAGCAAGGTGCCGCAATTTTCCTATACTCAAGTTGGTGTAGCTCAGAGCGACTGGAGCTCGTCGGTTCCCATGACACAGGACCACCACACTTGGGAAAAGGTAAGTGTAAGCAGACCTCAGCAGCAACTCAGACATCAGCCAAAAATCCACTTTCGCAATGTCTGCTTGTAGTTGAAATGAGTTTTACATGGATTTTACTTATAATTTTTAACACCTCATAAACAATAATAAAAAAGATGTACATTATAAGAAGTTCTATATAATTGGAGATTAATGTGATAATTTTACAGTGTTTCCAATGTGGCAGTGTAAGAAATATAAGTCTAATATACTCTACCGAATGAAATATGCTTGCTCATTTGAATGAGAAAATTTTTAAAAAGAAGTATTTGAAGGAGAAAAAGAGAGTCAGTGATGTAAACCCAAAATGATACACTGGTCTTTTTAACAAGACAGGTTTATTTTAACTTTGATGGCTGAGGTCTTTTGGTCCATGTTCAAAACCTGCCTGAGAAACACAGTTGATGCTGCTCACTCACTGCCGGTTCTGAGATTGCCCTGAGCTACAAGGATAAGCATTATTCTGCAGCGCTCGGGAGGAAGGAGACAATGATGTTGTAAAAGAAATTCTCTGATTGCTGCATTGAAGCAGAATTCAATTTGGAAAGTAAATTTTCATTGCCTTCACTATAATTCCTCAGCACAAAGTGACAAAAAGATAATACTATACGCATTAAAAGCCAAGCCTATACTTCTACCTACAAAAATATGTTGATGCATATTCAGTATGTGCTATTTTAAAACAATTCCAAGTCTTAAAATTTAAAGAAACGTAACAAAATAGATAGTGTGTTTTATTATTTAAGCTTAATGCAACTGGAAAATTAAAAAAAAATGAATGAAGGCTACGTAGTGTTTTCCTCCCCTTATAAAATCCTAAAAAAGATTTTGTCTCTGTCTTGCCTTTCTCCTACCATATATGGAAAGCTTAATAGTGCTGAATAATTCTTCTCTGACCACGTTTTAGTAGTTGACATGTACAGCACCTATCACTGTTACAAGGTAAAATGTCTGATGATAATCCTGTTTTTTAAAAAATTTTGAAGCAAACTTACAACTAATCGAAAGGAGTGAAATATTGAAAGTAAGATGAAATACTATGAAAAGTTAATACAGCAACCAGCAACCTAAATATATGAACACAGAAAAAAAAAGATACCCCAAGGTCATAGTATCCTAAAGAGTAAAGTATTATTGTTGTTGTTGTTGCAATTATTGTTATTATTATAAGTCTTTTCCACATCCAGGATCTAAATGAGCATTGACAACTGAACATGAACCGTATCCGTTTGAGTTTTGTCACAGTTAACAAGCCAAATTGATACAGATCAAAAACACCTTTTTCATGTCAGAAATAGAGCTTGGTTGTCAAAAAAGCGTAGTGATGAGTGACCATGGGGAGCCATCCAGCAATAATCAATCGTCAATCAGTCATGGAAAGCGCTTACGCTGCTCTCAGAGGCGCCTCTTCATTACATTCCGCATGCCGACCTCAAGAGAGGGAGCTAAGGTTCCCAGCCATGAATAAAGCATGGCTTCTACACAGTGGAACTGAACAGGAAAGCAACTTAAATTGGGTTTAGCATCCAATTTTATTTTCTGCTTTGGATTTTCTTTTCATTTAAAGACTCGCCATTTCTTTAAAAGGCCTTAGGACTAAAATGATACTAATCTGCTTCCTTAAAAACTGGAACCTCAACACTTCAAAAGTCAGAGCCGTAAATGGGATAGCAGGGGCTGGTTACTTTGTGTAGACATGTTTCTATCAATGTTGGTGTAAGGGCTTTGCTCCACAGGGGTATATGGTGAGTGGAGAGATGGCAGCAAAAGCTTAAGACTATCCAGAGATTAATCATAATGTTAATTTCAGATAAAAGTGGAATAGTTAAATCCATGTGATCACAGATTGGAGTTCAAACATAGAACACTTAAGGGCTTTGAATTGCAAGGGGACATTTGGGGGTGATAATTCTGTCCTCTTGAAATCTGCACAGAATCCTATTGAATCCCAACAGAAAGCGAAGGAACCACTTCTCCCCATCTGCCTGCTTCCTTCTGAAGCATGTGTATTCTCTTTCCCTTATGCTGGCGCCCGCCCTGCCCCATTCAGCAGAGTGCATGCTAAAGGGAGGCGAGCAAGCTGGCAAGGGAAAGATTCTGAATGTATTTTCCTAGTGAAAAACAGGTTCTCCAAAATAGTCGGACTTTATGAAAGGGGGCAACAGCTGTATTTGGTTTATAATAAATCTTTCACAAATCAGTAAAAGCAAAGAGACAGCACAACTGCAGCCTATAAAAATGGAAAATATTAAACAACAGGCAGCGAAGTTGTTAAACTTTCCCACAGACTAGGCAGGTTTCGGGGGTAGAAGGGCACCTAAAAAAAAATCCACACATGCAACTCACATGAAAAAGTGAACCGAATCCCATCCGAAGAGGAGGAGGAATTATTGCTGATTAGCGGGGAAATCCTGTTAAGGTGACTTTGCTGGGCATCAGGATGAAGGCGCCCACCGCAGTTTCCTGCTCCTATTACTGAATGTTAGTGCAGAATAATTACTTGCTTGCCAAAAATGACAGGACATTGACCCTGCAGACTTATTGAATTCTCATTGCTTGCCTCCAGGCCATGTCGGGGGTTATTCAATTTTGCCTGAGGAGGACAATCTATTATGAGAGATGAGTCAAGAAGGCCTCCTTCTTGATTGCCCACCAAAACCATTATCGCGGCACAGAGAGGGCATCGGCAGGCAGTGGACAGACAAGGCAACACTGATCTCGATTACCCAGGGACAAGATACAATTTACATTACTTGAAGCCACAGGACAGAGGGCAATCAGCCCTGGGAATAGGGCGGCAGCCCTGGAGGGAACAGGTATTAACAGCAGAACAGCATTGGAGCCACTTGCTTATGCTAGACGTGACCTTCAGTCCTACAGGGTAGTAACTGATTGGTTTGATCTGTAATTATGTAAATAATTTTACACCGACGCACAGAATTGTTCTCAGGAGCTAGAAGGCACAGCATCCTAAAATGCGAACATCTTCGGATCATTTGTAATTTTATCCGATCAGTCAGAGATTTTTCTTTTTTTTTTTTCCACGAGGCAATTTCAAAGCAAAAGTGGTGGTTGTTGACCCAGGGTACTTGTTGCAATCAAAATGACTTGCCAGGTGGGAGAAAACAGCCTCGGTTTTGCAGCTGTCATTTTTTTTTTCCTTCACAATTCTGGATAATGAGTGAGTGAATCCTTTAAGCAAAGGCCCCAGTGTGCAGTGTGCTGAGAGTGATGTTGTAAAATTTTGATTTGAGGCTCTGCTCAATAAGTCAATTTTACGGGGCTAATGATAACATATAAGGAAGTCCAGTAATGCTTCTGTTTAGGCTTGATCGTTAGCTAAACCTACTGGATCCCAATATCCTGTTAAACTATTCTACTAAATTGGAAAATCGTACACTATTTTTATTTCAGTCGATGAGAAATGCTTTATTACATGTTTTAAAAACTGATTTAATTGAGAAAAAGAAATGCTCTCTCTTTTCTCTGGATTATAAAGGTCAGGGACTGTGGTAGGGGTTCTAAATATAATGATATGTTCAATTTAACATATTGGAATAATATTATGCTCAAAAGACCCAGTAACAGGGAGGATTTTGTAGTCTTGGGAGTTCCTGTCAGCAGGAGATACAATTCCAATAGAAACAGTGAATCACGTTGTCCGGATAATTGTGTAAGAGTCCATGGGAAAGGGCCGCAAATATGAAAACCTGCACGTGTTATTTCTGAATTCTCCTGCTATGCTATTAGTATATCTGCAGAAGCTGAAAAGCAAATAACCTTGCATTCCCCCATGAACACTGATTAATTAGGGCACAGAACCACAGTGGTCTGTGAACAAGCCTCACAAAACAAAAGCTCCCTGTGATTTTATGCTTGGGGTTCATTCTGAATCAAATTAGCAATGAAAGAAAATTATATTAAACCATTGATTTAAAATTGTTAATATGTCAGAAAAGAAATAAAAACCAACTGCCTGTGCCTCTCTTAAATAACCAAAGTGCTTTGTTTGGGTTCAATCCTAGTCGATACACAAGTTGGTATACTCTCAGCTCATGTCTGGGACTCATGACATTGAAATCGAGCACAATGGAAAAGCAATGCTCCTACTAAGTACTGTACAAAATAGTTACTAAGAATGTTGACTCATTTATTATGGAAAACATGATTTTTAGCAAAATGAAGTAACATGATTTTAAGTCTAAGCATATTAAAACATGTAGGTGCCTTTAAAAGGAACTATTTTGGTTGTATAGGTGAAGGGAATGAGGTCACATATGTTAATTGTCCAAAGGATTGTGAAGCATAGTGGTCTCTGACAGAGTAAATTACCAGCTGAGACAATCTGGGCTAGAATTATACTGTATAGCCTTGTGCAAATTATAGAAACTCTCTGTGCTTCTGTTTCTTCGGTCATAGGATGGGAATAACTTTGGCACTTACTTCACAACGTTGCTGAAAGTTTTAATTAAAAATAAAACGATTCAGAGGAGATGTTGATAAGATACTACAAATTTTGGTTTCAATAATATTATTTTTTATTATTAATTGTAAAGAATAATTACACTTACCTGAGTGATGGAAGCATGAATCATCTACAATAAAACCCAAAGATACACCAAGAATGAGATATCAAATATTCAATTCCATACAGTCTGAATGTATTTGTATGGTGAACTTAATGGCAAGGCTAGGGAAAACCTTCACAGTTAGTCTTGGGGACAAGACAGAGATCTCTAAATCAAATGTCTGTCGTAAGAGTTCCCCCCAGAGGCTCACACTTTGTGTCCTCACTTGTGAGTGGACTTGTGCTCCATTCTTCATAGACTCCCTTGAAACCACACTGTCGCTGGCCATTCGCTTCTCAGAGCAAGACATTGTGGATACCATCCTGCATGAAATCTACACCAGTCTGGCTGAAGATTCTGACTCTGGATCCAACAAACCTGGTTCATTTGTTGATTCTGCCACTTACTAGTTAAGTAAGCTTCACACTTGCTAAGCTTCCAATTTTCTCATCTTAAAAATTCCTCGGTATTAATAATGCTTACCTTCAGTTCCTAGTAAACAGTTAAGTGCATAGAACAATCAATTTTAATGACATAGTACAGACACCCAACAATGAGCTCTCTAGAACTATTGCTTTCCAAGTCATTTCCTCATTTTCAATTCTAAACACCCAAGTAACAGATCTTTGCCTCCGATATAAATATCCAGTCAACCACTTTAACATGGATAGAGTTTTTTTGTGTTGCTTTGCTTTCTATCAGAAAAAAAAACCAGTATTTTCCTGTATATACATTTTTGCCATTTGTGAGATTATTTTCTGTAGAACCAACTTTCAGAGGCAAAATATCCTATATCTAAATATACAATCATGGAAATAAAGATATGTCATGGTTTCAAAAAAGACAACAAAACTCTGCTAACAATTATTCCAGCGTTATGTAAGATTCCTATTTCCATGCTGTCCGTTCTCTGATTTAAAGGGAAATGTACCCAGTGTAAACTAGGAATTCTCAGTAGTCCATTCAGCACAGAACCAGTTGCGGAAGGCCTTCTACTTATGTGTACCTCGAAGCAGAGTCACCCACATCAACATACAGAACTGTCCAACATGCCTAAGGCTTTCTCTTACCACTTCCCATTTAGTATCTTCTCATCTCAGATAACTCAGTTCTGATTCCTAAATCATAATATTTGTCCTAATTTTCTATTAAAATAAATACCAAATACAGTATGTGTTGCTTATAAACATCTCAGCTCAGAGTTTTTGAGAGGCATCCAGATGTGAATCAGCATATTATCCTATAAACAGACATACCTCAGCTTGCTTACATATTTTCATGGTTGGATTTTAGTCACTCATAGTTTGGAGGTTTTGTGAGTGAAGCCAATATCAAAAGTATGAATATACGTGTAGATAGATGGAAGAGAGAAATATTTGATGGAGTTAAGCCTTCATGCATTAAGAATTGCATTTTCCTTCATGTAGAAATGTATTTAATTTTCATAGACACCATTTTTTAAAATCTAAAACGAATTCACACATTCAGCAGCAAAATTTGAATTTCCTGCTGCTCCACAGCTTCTTCAACATTTGATGTCATCAGTCTTTTGAGTCTTAGCCTTTTAGTGAAGCCTGAATCTCACTGTGGATATAATTTGCTTTTGTCCGATAAATAATCATTAAGAATTTTGAAAATATGTTTACAACTTGGTTTGGTGGGAATTTTGCAAATTACTCTTCCACGTTTTTGTTCCTCTTGATTTGCTGGAGTCCTTTATACTCTAGAGGCAAAAGGACTTTGACATAGTTCTATGTTTTATAGATAGATTTTCCCATTTTGTAGCTTGCCTGCTCAATTGTATCTTGCCATTATGGTTAAATGATAACAAAATCAGAAATGTGGTGTGATAATAGAGTTAGACAAAGAAACTGAGAGACAAAAAATGGGAGTACAGATTTCCTCATATGCATTAACGTTGTCTGTGGTGTGGCTCCCACACAATGAAAAGGCAAGGGCAGTCAATTTTGCATTGTTTCACTAACCATTAAGCTAAAGTAAGTCCTTTTCTCCTTATACACAAACATTTTAATCAGAAATTAAATGCCTCTTTTCCTCATGACTATTCTCCTAAAAGTATAAAATCAGTGCCTTTGTTACATTTCAATTTTCACTTTGCAAAATACTAATGTAGTTTGAGTTTCTACTTTGAAAAAAATGAAATTTCTCTTCTGTTCAGCAGATCTTTCCAAGTAATCTCAGATACCCTCTTTATCAACTTGTAAGCTAGATATTGTGGTATCCCTTCAACTCTGTTTTTATGACCTATATGTTTTTTTGTGCCAGAGACTTTATATGAAGCAATTTTAAATGTTGAAGAAGACAAACTATCTGGCTTTAAACAGTGATGTGTGATATCCTTCTGTATATGTTTTGCTTTTATTGGTTGATGAATAAAGCTGTTTTAGCCAATGACTTAACACAGTAAAGCCATGTAGGGAATTGGAATATTGATAGAGGGAGAGAGGGAGGGTAGGCAGAATCAAGGAGACACCATGTAGCTGCTGAAGGAGAAAAATGCCAAAACATTTCTGGTAAACCACAGCCTCATGGGGATACATAGATTAATATAAATAGTTTAGTTTAAGATTTAAAAGCTAGCTTGAAATATGCCTGGGCCATTGACCAAACAGTGTTGTAATTAATATAGTTTCTGTGTGATTATTCAGGTCTGAGCAGCCAGGAAACAAAAGTGCAGTTTCCGTTTGCAAAAGCATTTCCCCGCTTTAAAAAAAAAAAGACAAAAGAACTCTGAAAATAATTTCCTATGTTTAGCTTTTTTTCCTGACCATTATCAATAGCAACCTGAACACAACACTATAAACAAATATCTATAATCCATTTTGGGGGGCATTGTGAGCATAATTTTCTAGCCTACTTCCTGCTGATCAGGAGTGCTTATAATCTTATAGGGACCCAAAGAAAATTTAAGATTATGGTTAAGACCTTACTGGAATATTCTACGAGGTTGGATTATGTCAGTCAGCATCCTTGAAGCTGTTCTGGATGCAAGATTCAGAAGAAACTACAACAGAGGACCAAAATTGCTGGATCATCCAGCACATCTGCTCCCAATGGAATTTTTCAGGGCATCTTCCTCTATCAAACCTTATCATTCTTAACCCAGATTGAATCCACAGCCTCTTGTTTCCTGTGGAAGCAAAAGCAAAACCTCTTCTCCAAGCTAACATATCTTTTGACTTAAATTTTGAAGTCAAGGCATTTTTAAAATATATAGATTGGATTAATCCAGCTGCATTTATAATGAGATGGAGTTTCTTTTTTTTTTTTAGCAACTATTGCTTTGTCGTTAGCAGTCAAACAATTCAAAGACAACACAATAAAATACAATATCCAGATTTTCTTTTTATTTTTCATCTTTACATGTCTTTTTAAAACTCTATTTATTTTTAATTTTTAAAAAAAATCATTTTTTGAGACAGGGTTTCTTTATGTATCTTTGGCTGTCCTGAATCTAACTCTGAAAATCAGACTATTCTCAAACTCACAGAAATTCACCTATCTCTGCATTCAAAGTGCTGGAATTAAAAGCATGTTCCACCCCTCCTGACTGTTCTTTTTTTAAAGAACTTTCTCTATCCTTTTTCTTTTCTCTCCCAAGGCTATGTATGTTTTTAAGCACACTGTAAACTGTTTAGAGGTTTTTTTAATCACATGAATCCATCTTTACTGTATATCTTTATCTTTTCCTGACCACACAAGTCTTTAATTTGCTAAGTGATATGACTAGAAATTAAGCTTCAGCTTTGACAGCAGGCTCTACCCCATTTCTTAGCTCTCTGAGTGTCTAGCTTCATGGGAGAGGTACTGGAAAGAGACATCTTATTGCCACAACTCTGTGGAGTCCATGCCACCAAGAAGCCTGCTGCTGGGTGCTCCTAAACACCATTTAAGTGTTTGGTAGTAGAAGCTCTTAAAAGAGTTGCAAGTTTTTTGCCACTAACTCTGAATCACGAAGCCTCTCTTAAAGGAGCTGTGCCTCTGTTTTCCTCTAGCAAACAGAGCCTACCAGAGAAAAGATCGTTACCAAGTAGCAGTGCTTGACTCTGTTCTTGTCTCTCTAAAATCCTTTTTTCTTTAAGCTTTCTCAGGCTTTATGTGGAAATCTTGCCCCACATTGGAAACTGTATTACTGTATGTCTAATATTAGTCAAATCTCAAAATGAGCACATGAAAAATTTAAAAAATGTTTCATGAAAGAATAAAGATGCTCTAAGGTGTAAATTAATTTGGGTTTAAATCCTACTTCACATGGTATTTTGATGCACAGCACAAGAATAAATCCATCATTTTACTTGTGAGTCAAAAAAGCAAAACAAACAAAAAAGAAACAACAGCAACAAAACACAATTAATGCCCTTGGATACTGCAGAAAAGTTTAGTCACAGCTTCTCCAAGAAGGCAGAAGAGATTGAGAAAAGAAGGACTTCAGATGATTAACATGAACCTCTTCCCTGTATATATCTAGGAAATTCATTTATGATTTTAAACACATGGAAAGTATAAGAAATAACTAAGACGTTTCTCAATAGAAGGAAAAGGGAAGGAGTTCTGAAATGCTAGCTATGACTCGACATGTGTACTTGAATACTAGAGAAGTCACAGGATCTGCATTTCACAGTGTTTCTGCAGGTGCTAAATACTTACAGGTTCTGACAGAGATTTATAATTTTGGAAGTAATATATACAGAATAGACTTAGAAATAAAATATCGAAACATGCTAAGCCCTTTGAAACCAGTATTTGGGAGGAGGAAATCTAGGACTTAAAATAGTCCTAGGTCCCAGCAGCAATACAAAAATATGTCAGGAGGCAAAGGGCAGAGGGCAGGGGGCACCTTTAGTCTGGTAGTTTAAATAGTAGATACTTTCCCTTTCCTTTTAATAAGCCACTAGGGTGTTTTGTTGCTGTCGCTGCTGTTTTTTTTTTTTTT
>NW_026067890.1:12082749-12140772 GCF_014885135.2 Alexandromys fortis
ACTCAAACCATAATTGGTCTATATTTTAATGGAATGCCCCAATAGTGTTGCTTTATGTCTAGAACTTCTTAAGGCAATTTTATTTTATTGTGGATATATAGAGGATTTGAGTAGGGAGTGGTTGACATGAAAGAAAGTAAAAGAAAACTGAATTGGGGAAGAGCCCACATTTAGAAGATTAACAAATGATTCAAAAGTGTTGATGAGTAATCTAATTCAAAAGATTACAGTCATTTATATCATATTTACAGAACATTAATCAGATTATTAACATCTGTAAAAATTATTTCCATATTTATATAAGGGGCATCATATTGCTTGTCTGAATTATTTTTGTTAGACACAATAATGTTTCTATAACTTTAATCTAGTATATAAAATTAATTAAATAAAAAATTAAATTAAATTAAATTTAAGATAGCAATTATTCAAACTATACTGAATGTGTAAGTCACAAGATAAACCCACACCAGTTTGGAATTATGATTAATAAAAGGGGAATTAATTTAAGGGGAAAAACTTACAGATCACTATCTGAGACAACAGCCCTTGGTGTGACCAGGAACAGAGTCTATTAGCCAGGAGTGGGAGCTGGAAACAAGAGAGTGAGAGCAGGGTTACCGATGCTTTTTTTGTTTGTTTGTTTGTTTTTGTTTTGTTTTGTTTGTTTTTTTGTTTTTTCGAGACAGGGTTTCTCTGTGGTTTTGGAGCCTGTCCTGGAACTAGCTCTTGTAGACCAGGCTGGTCTCGAACTCACAGAGATCCATCTGCCTCTGCCTCCCGAGTGCTGGGATTAAAGGCGTGAGCCACCACTGCCTGGCTTTACCGCTGCTTTTATAAGCAAATGAGACCATGCCCAAGTGGGCTGGTATCTGAAAGGCTATTTGCTGAAGGAGTAGAAGGAGCTCCTGCAGCACTAAACCAAATTTATCAAGAAACATGAAGTTAGAAAGAAACAATATGTCATGTACCATAAAAACATATATACAGATAAATCCTAATGAATTAAACAGTTGGTAACTGGAGAGCAGCTATATAATCTATTTATAAGGACTAAATTAGATCCATCCATTTGCCCACAAATTTCAAGATGTCATTATTTTTTCCCTCTGTGTAGTACTCCATTGTGTAAATTGTGTAAATGTACCACAACTTCTTTATTCATTCTTCAATCAAAGGACATTTAGGTTGTTTCCAGATTCTGGCTATGACAAATAATGCTGCTACAAACATAGTTCAGCACATGTCCTTGTGACATAACTGATCATCTTTCAGGTATATTCCCAAAAGTGGTATTGCTGGGTCATGGGGTAGGTTGTTTTCTAATTTTCTGAGAAATCACCATACTGATATCCAAAGGGGCTGTACCAGTTTGCATTACCACCAGCAATGCGGGAGTGTTTCCTTTATCCCACATTCTCTATAGCATAAGCTGTCATCAATGTTTTTAATCTTTTCCATTTTTACAGGTGTAAGATGGAATCTCAGAGTGTTTTGATTTGCATTTCTCTGATGGCTAAGGATGCTGGGAATTTCCTTAAGTGTCTTTCAGCCATTTTAGAATCATCTGCTGAGAGTTCTCTGTTTAGGTCTGTATCCCAATTTTTATTAGATTATTTGTTCTTTTGATGACCAATTTCTTGAGTTCGTTGTATATTTTGGAGATTAGCCCCCTGTTGGATGTGGGTTTGGGGAAGATCTTTTCTCATTTTGTAGGCTGCCATTTTATCTTGTTGACCATGTCCTTTGCTTTACAGAAACTCTACAGTGAAGTAACCCAGACCTAGAAAGACAAATATAATATTTACTCACTCATAAGTGGTTTTTTAGACACAAAGCAAAGAAAAATCAGCCTACAGTTCACAATCCCAGAGAACCGAGAAAAGAAAGAAGACCCTAAGAGAGGCATACATGGATCTAATCTATATGGGATTTAGAAAAAGACAAGCTTTCCTGAGTAAATTGGAAGCATGGGAATCATGAGAGAGGGAAAAAGAAGGGAAGGGAGTGAATAAAAATATATACTTAAACAAAAACAATAAGAAATAAGGAATAAATTAACTTCCTAACATGGCCTTAATTTTTATAGGTTCACTTTTATAGACGTGTCTATTATAATAATATGCATGATGAGTATTAAATATCCAATATTAATAATGTGTTCATAACTAATACATTAAAGTAGCCATTGTTTAATTGGTAGATACTTGCTAGGATAATGAGTTCAGTAAATACAATTAAGTACAGTGTATTGCAAGTCTTACTCTTTCCAAAGAAGAAGCTAAACTTCATTCTAATCAGCACTGCGCATTAATCCATACGCTTTGTTCTTTGTCTCTGAGCTGGTATATTTGTTAGTTATCATATGAGTTAATACACATAAATATTAGCATGTGTTATTTTAATGTCTATTATCGTCAATTGTATAGACTCTGAATTATCTCCTTGCATGGGAATTTTATAAAGAACTGAAATCCACAGCCTTTATGTTTAAGCAAATACCAACTCCATCCTTTTATCTTAATCTTCAGTATCTCCAATCAAAACATGTTCCCTGCTATTTCTTGATAAATATAAAGGCATTTGATCCAGAGTTTGGACTGAGTACATATGCTTCTTCTTCAGGTTTAATTTGCTTTAATCTTCTCTATAAATTAGATTTCAACTCTCAGTTTTGACATTCCAAGGAAGGAAATGCTATCCTTCTATTTTGGCAATGCTCATTAGGTCATATTCTCCATCATTTAGAAACATTTCCAGTTAATCTTTTTAATTTCCCATTTACTTTGTAGTTACTTATAGACAATTAAGTCCAGTATGTTAATATCACTTATCACTTATATTTTGTCTTCGCTTGTTGAACTCCCTCCTCTCTCCATTGTGCATGTTGAGATTATTTGGGCTAAGCAAAAGATCCTTTCTTAATACCCAATTTAAAGCCAACTTAATGAGCCCTGCCAGTTCTGAACACAGCAGGGAGTTTGGTATCCCATCTGGTTAAGGGGAGACTACAATAGCTTCCATGATGAGGACATCTGTTTAGAAAAAGCAAGTTCCACAAATCCAAAACTCCTTCCTGTGCCCCAGCATACCCATCATGGCTGTCTGACCTTTAGTCTCATCTTTTGTGACAAGAAGGTCTTCAGGCCAACTTCCTTTCTTGTTTCTTTGTTAAGTTCCCAGGGACATGTACAACCAAGCTTTACCAGTGAACTCATGTTTTGTCAAGCACAGCTGTGTTCTGTGTAATCTATTACTTTATTTCCATTGTGCATGTTTAAACACGGTTAAACCTATAGACTTGGTGGAATTAGCCATACTAATTTATCCAGGCTTGATCACATTGGAGGCATCTAAATAAATTATTTTCTTTTTTTGTCTTGACCTTGATACTATGAGAGCATTGAGGTATTGCATCTGCTTCTCCAAGACCCTTTCGCTTTTCATTCACTCTCTGGAACTGGGAAGAACAAGGGCTACACACTGTTTTGCTCCCTCTTCTGAAATGTTCACTCAGAGGTCCCGTTGCAGCTGTTATCAGTTGTGTTTGGGCACCCCCGCCATCAGTTGCTCTCTGCATTGTGACCGGTTTTGGCTTTTAGTAATGATCTCCATTTTCTGCAACTGATAAGCAGCTTTGATGAGGGATAAGAGCTCGACTTCTCTGTGCATATAAGGATAAGTATTTAAAATTATACTGGTTTAGAAAAAAATAATAGTAGTGTATTCTCCTCTAAGGTCCATGACCTTACTAACCATGGGTGATTAAGTAGGTTTATAGTACCAGGCATTCATTCCCTTCTGTTGAGACGTCCTTAAGTCCGATTTTATAGCTGTTGGTCACCTTTATGGATATTTTGCCTTTGGGATCATTGTTTTGGTTTCTAATTATTCATGCCAGAAAACCAGGCAACCTGCTAGGAGATTTTTGCCTTCTACATGTGACAGGGAAAACATACCAATCAAATGTCAACAATATGGTTACCGAAACAAGACCTGAACACCACCAACTTACATGATAACATAGATGATGAAATCCCATTAAGCCCCAACCCCAGATGAAGAACTAGAGGCCATTAACAGCTGCTGAGAATTGGGTTTTCCCAAGAATGAGCCTCCTAATTATTTATCCAATACCAGTTCTCAACCTTAAAGCTGTATACTTACATGCAATACTAAATGGACTTAGTATGTTGCATTTATATGTTATAGACATGCATACATATTGTGTGTGTGAGAGAGAGAACATTCAGAAGGGTTGGAGGGAGAAGAGGGAAAGGAGATGTGATGTAACTATATTTTAATTGAAAATAAGAATTAAAGAAAAAAGAGAACAAGAGATGAATTGAGGATGCTCTGCAACTGTGTGTATGTGTGTGTATGTGAGTGTGTGTGTGTATGTGTGTAAAAATAACTGCCCTCATGAAGACTAAATTCTGGTTCTCCTATAGTTTGAGCGACCTGTGTACTCAGGTAGAGAAGCACACAGCTTTTCTTAGAAAACCAAATTGGGCTTTATACTTTAGTTATTTAGATAGAGAGCAAATTACCCCTTACCTAACCAGAGGCAAAACCAAAATAAAACAAAACGAACCTTTCATTCATGGCAGCTGAATTTATTAAGAACTTTTTGGATTTTCTATGCCTGACACAAAGAATCATGAAGCACACAAATACAATAGAAATTGTGTGTACCTTTGTCACAAGAACATAAGATACTGAATAACAGTAGTCAGTCTCTCCCAGTATCTCAGTCTCTCAGAATCTTTGTGTCTCTTTCACTCTGTCTCAATCTCCCTCTACTTTTTGACCTTTATATTATACACTATTTTAACAAATATAAGTACATAACATCAGGTATACAGGAAGTAAATAGAAGATGTGGATTTTAAATTAATAGTAACTCTTTATGTTAATATGACTAAGAACCAAAGGTAGCAAACAATCAAAAAAAATCTATGAAGTTGTTTAAAAGAACATATGGAAACATACAGGATTATATAGCAGAATAGCATGTCACATTTAAGAACTTGGATACTGGAGCAGCACATTTTTAAATAGTTCCTATCAGAACATTTTCCATTTAGATTACTCATTTAGAAGTGTTGATCTTCAGTTGTCCAAAGCATTTGGCCACAGTAAATAGGATAGATTTATCTCTGAAAGTTAGATTAGCTTGGTAGTTGTGAGCATTATAGTGTACCTTTGAAATCATTGTGTTGGGTCACCTTCTGATTTGCAGGTATTTTCCAAGAAAGCCTTGAGAGCAATATAACACTTCAAATCTCATACCAACAACAGTCTTCAGAATTAAAAAAATAAATAAATAAATGATCTTCTCTTCTTCACAATCATCTTACTTCACCGGCAAGTATATGGCAGAAATGTCTTTACTTCTACTTTATAATCTCTGTTCAGTTTAACAGACAGCACAGTTGGGTGTATATCCTCACATCAACAATCATCCCCTCACTATCCACAATTTGCACCAGAATGGCATGAACCTATGTAGGAAACCACCTTTACTTCACCTGCTGTACATTGCATGGATTCTCAAAGTCGTGAGAAATGTCTGTCAATTTCTCACACAGGATCTTTACTTCCCTAAACTTCCTCTTTGCTCCTTCTGTTTTTCTACCCCTTCCCCTGGGACCCCCCCTCCCAGTCCTGTTATAATCTTCACAGCTGCTTTCCTCAGAAGGCCATGCGGCTTGAATCACATAGCATGTAACCTTTCAGATTAGCTTAGTTTTTTTTTTCACTTAAAAATATTTACTTAAACTTCATTCATGTTTTCCCATGGCTTCGCAGATCATTTCCTTCCAATATGAACTGATATCTCACTGTTTCGTTATACCAGTTTATTCAATGACCCACTGCAGGGCATCCCAAATGTTTTGCAGCTTTGACCAATTATAAGTAAGCTTGCTATAAACATCTGAGTTTGGGGATAGCCTAGCTTCTAATTTCTTTGTGTAGCTACTCAGGTGTGCTAATGTTGTATGTTGTGGCATAAGTAGCTGTCGTTTTATAAGGAACTCGGGAGGCTGAATTTAGGTTTCTTTTCTTGATCACATTCATCTTCATTTTCTGTAACAAGGTCTCTCATTGAACCTTATGGTTCAGACTGGCTGGCTGGCCAATGAATTTCAGGTGCCCACCTGTCTTGCTGTCCCTCCGAACTATGTTCCAGGTACATGCTACCATGCCCAGACTTTTAAGGGCCTTCTGAGGATACAAACTCATCATCGGGCTTATGTGGTAGACACGTTATGGATTAAACCACTTCCCGCTCCATTTTGGTAAGTTCTTTATCCAATAAGTGTCCTGAAGATGTTTTTTTCAGCTGTGGTTTATATCTCCATATTTACCATCATTTTCATTTTACATCTTCACCAAATCCAAGTCTTCCTTTTCTGGGAAATCCAGTTCACCAGTTATTTCTTTTATTGACCTTCTTTTTGATATTATGGCTAAAATGTCATTATCAAAACCATTTTTGATAATCAAACTCATTTCTAATGCTGTCTTGCAGGTGTTTATAGTTTTGCATTTTACCTCAGCTAAGCCTGCTTTTTCTCTGAGCTGATGGCTTGGATGCTTTTCTCGTTGGTTTCCTCGCAAAAGCACTTCAAGTTCACAACAGCCCCAAATATGTTATCTTCCCAATGCCTCAGTCAGTCAGTGAATGCTCCTGTATTCAACTAATTAAATGAGTCAAAAATATGGGAAGTGTATAAACACATTCCTCTCCATCTCCTAAGCCTAATCCATAAATATAATTTAAATATGTAATACTTAAATTCTTCAATCATTTTTTGTTCTTAGTCCCTGTGACTGCAAGAGACCAAGCTGTCATTATTTCCTGCCTCTTCATTTAAATCTACTGTCTACCTTCATTCATCTTCAACAAAACCACCATAATGGATGATGTTTTTAGGAGCACATCGGCCTGCAGTATCACTTTGGTTTAACTTCTCTAGCCCCTTCCCAGGCTTACGGCTGTTTATACTAAGGATGGCCGGAGATGGCCTCCCACTTCTCTCACAGTATTTGAATCCCAGTCTCTTTCCTTCCTATTCTAGACATAGTCACTCTCATTTAGCCCTATGTCTTCCTGTCCAGGTTCCTTTCACTTTGGTGCCTTTGTCTAGTGTTCTCTCGGTGTACACATTATTTTCCTGTCTGATTTTCTTGATTTATCTTCACCTTCACATCTTCAGTCATGCCACATTTTTGTCCCTGCTTTTCTCTTTTTTTTCTAACACAGGGTCTCAATCTGTAAACCTATGCTGAATTCAAATTCATATTTCCATCCTCGGCCCCCCGATGGTTGGGCTTATGGGTATGTCCCACCATACTCATATGAAGTGTTGTTAGCAACACAATAGAGTTGGTTGTTTCTGTAGATCTGGTCATTGAGATTTCAGCTTCGTTCATGCGAGGGATAGGAAGTTAAAAGTTCTAGTATGCAGGGAAGATTGTCTCCCGATGTCTGCCCATCGCTAGCTGAGGAGGTAATGGCAGGCGATCAGTGCTGAGGATCGCTTTTCCTGCTGTGTGTAGAGGGAATGGCATCTTGTTCTTGTTCCAGTAAATGCCTGAACACACATGTGCATAAGACAGCATTACCTAGACTTAGGTTATAAAAAAAGGGAAATATATTGGAAAGGAAGTATATTGAGGGGAGTTAGGGGAGATGGAAGAAGGTAGTAGGCTATAGGTTTGACCAAGAAATATTATACATGTATGGGTTATTTTAAATTTTTGGATATGTTTAAAAAAGAATATAATTTCAAAGAATAGAAAATGTAAAGATCAATAAAAATTAATAAAAAATACTTTTAAAAAATGGAATGAAATCAATGAACCTCTTTCAAAATGAGATCATGATACAAGGAAGTGCTGATATGTTTATAAGTCATTTAAGCATAATGTAGGCTACAAGATAGTAATGATATTATCCCAGTATCTTCTCATTATCTAGACGAAGTTGGTTTTATTAATAACTTTACTGGGCTGCAATGGATATGCAATGAATTTATTTTATAGGTATACAATTTAATGATCTCTAGTATATACACTAGACAGATTTTCACCACAGTGCGGTGTGTGAACATTTTGAAGTTGATTTTGAATATATTATTTGAAATTAATTTAAGACAATAACAAAGAAAAAGATTCCTAAAACTTTTTTATTTAAGACTATAGACTGATTTCAGAATAGAAATCTAGGCTAAATTAATAGCAGTTTTCTGTTTTTTAAGAAAATTGGATTTGGATGCTCACCTTACTAGACCTGGAAGGAGGTGGGTGGTCCTTGGACTTCCCACAGGGCAGGGAACCCTGATGGCTCTTTGGGCTGATGAGGGAGGGGGACCTGATTGGGGGAGGGGAGGGAAATGGGAGGCGGGGTGGGGAAGAGACAGAAATCTTAAATAAATAAATAAATAAATAAATAGAAAATTGGTTAGATGGATAATCTATGTGCAAAGCATTTTTGGTCAATTAAAAAAGACAGTATACTGTTATCAAAATTATATTCAATAAATTAGATGAGATTATATACTTCTTTTAGATTTTCAATGATTTAAATTGAAATTGTTTTGGAAATTTTATTCATGAGTACTGCTTTTACATCAATTGCACTCTACCTTCTCTTCCTTTAACTCTTTATACTTTAAGATTTCAGAAAAATGAACACGGATTTGAGATTTTGCAGCACATCAGAGAATAGCCCTGTTTATCCCACCTAAGTACTAGGAAAAAAACTTTCAGAAAAAAAAAATGAAAAAAAAAAGTGTATTTTAAACCCATGAAATGCTAGACTTGCCGATCAATGAATATTCTCAAAACTTCCAACACTCCTCAGTGGCAGCAAACTGAAAGAATGGGAGCTATCTCATTTAATTTTGTCTTCTCCAGAGTCCAGCAGAATGGAGGTGATCAACCATAAAACGAGTTTCCAGGAAACTTGAGTGACATGAACTGTCTTCCCATCCAGATACCTATTATAAGAATGAGTAACGTTCTGAAATTAAAAATCAAGGGTGCACACCCAGCCCTACCGCTTACCCTAAGAAAAGCCATGTCAGTCCATTCTTTAAGTCAATGCTTTCTGATTATCTATCACTCTGCATGTTTGCATTCAAAGAGAGATGAGAAAAAAGACCAAGCCACATGGCTAACACAGACAAGTATTACAGGTTAATTTAAGATGTAAGAATTAATAAGAAGCCTGAGCTAATAGGCCAATCAGTTTATAATTAATGTAAACTTTTGTGTTTCTTTGGGACTGAATGGCTGTGAGATTGGGAGGGACAAAAACATCAGCCAACAGATTTCCCTGTAAGTCTTAACCAATCTTATTTTTGATAGAGAAACTGACACACTTTGCATCTCAGAATGTTTTTTTTCTTCATAGTTCTCTATCTTCCCAAGGCTTCATTACTACTTATGACAGTTGCAGAAAGAACTGACTGTTTGCATAGGTGCACATCACTTCTGGGTTAGGAACAAATTAAAATACCTATCCTAGATTTCAGAAGAATTCCTCTGAACTAGAGAGATGGTTCAGTGGTTTGGAGAATTTGGTGGTCTTTCAGAGGACAAGGGTTCAATTCTCAGCACCCACCATAACCATCCCAAACTCTAATTCTGAGGATCTGAAGCTCTCTTCTGGCCTTTTTAGTCACCACACACACACATGGAGCACAGACATATGTGCAGGAAAAATACTCAGATATTTAAAATAAGATAAATCTAAAACAAAACTAAAAAAAAAATTCTCTGCAGGTGTCAGCTCTACTTGAGAGGAATCCTGTAAAAGTAACCCCTTCCTAATATAATCTATTTTGGAAGACGAGATTTGTGGTGAATAGCTCAAAATCTTAATTCTTTTAAATGCTAAAGTGATAAAAAAAAAAAGTATAAAATTCTCTGTGAGTTCAAAACCAGCCTGGTCTACAAGAGCTAGTTCCAGGACAGGCTCCAAAACCACAGAGAAACCCTGTCTCGAAAAACAAAACAAACAAACAAACAAAAAACAAAACAAAAAAAGTATAAAATTATAGCATTCACAGAAGATATTGAAATAAAATCTTACGTTTGGATTCATTTTGTCCTTTTGAACTTTTATTTTACTTTAAAAGATTGTCTTAAACTGCTTCTAAGATGAACTTGAAGTTTTTCTTGAACATTTTTTTTTTCTCGCCGGCAGAATTCTCAGAGGCAAATGGGGTGAAATATTTTGCTGGAGGGGATACTTTACTTTCAAGAAGCATTCCTTTGCCTCGTGAACAATATGGAGCAAAGAAAATAAATCAAAGACAATACTAAAGCTTGTGCAGTCAAAACAATTATTACTGTCACGGGTGCTACCTTAACTGTCCTGCAGATTAAATCGTGATATTTAAGTGCCTTTGTAATTTATTCAAATATTCAAACGTGCATCTATGTAGCTTCCACTCCTTCCATTTAAATATTCGTGTTCTTCCCTTTGATGGTACGTCAGGGGAAGGCAATGCCCTTTCCAACTTATCTCAGACATCTGCTGCTGAGGGCCTCCTGGTAATTATCTTCCCACATCTATCCCTGCAAGGTTTGCTTTCTTTCTTCCTTTCTTGTCTTATTTTAAAGATGAGCGGGAGGTAGAGGTAAAACAGAAAGACATTTAAATTTCTTTAGGATCTGATGCTCTGCCCGTGTCACTTTCCCGCAGCCTACCTGCTTCCTTTGCATATGCCCATTTGTAGTCCTTTTGATAAGAGGAGTCTAAATATGCAGAGCGCGCCTTACAAGCCACTGTGGAGTGGGCAAGATGACAGGTGAAACGTATGAATGTGATTTTGTCTTTGAAGCTGGCGATGTAGGAGATGATATACGTATGCGCCTTTTTCTTTTCTTTGCTCCCCCCTTTTTTTTCCTTTAGCTTTTAGCACAGTTAGTTACTCCCTTCCATTAATAGTGCCTTGCATCGTTATTGTTAAGGAGGTTCTTGCCTGAAGGAAAAGAGAAGGCTTGTTCCTGGGGAATTCTCTAAGACACTGCGCAGGTTGCACATGGCATAGTTTTACATTTATTGAAATTGTCTTTCCCCTTGGGGCTGAACAAAATGTGCCTAAAGCTATTATCGCATCTATCGACTCTGTGGGATTTCATGGACGTGGCTTTTGGTCCCAAGTGGTTCAAAAATGACCTTTATGAGCCAAAGTTCAAGCTGAGTGAAGGTTTTGAGACGGAGATTAGAGACCTGTCAGTTGCCTGAGAGGATAAAAGTGTAAAAATCATATGTGACGCTCAGCTCAGGCACATCAAACACTAAGAAATGTTTGCTGAATGAACTATACCACCCCTAATCACGCCGTCCCCATAAGGATTCCCATTAGCATGGGCCCCGGTACAGAGAGCGGCTGTAGAGGAAGAGCGCCTCACAAGTGCGCCCCAATTACAGCAAGCGTGTGTTTGCACCTTAATTTCTTACAGCAATTATTTTCTCCGTCAAACGCATTCAACTTGTTGTTAGAAACACTCCATTCCCTCTCTTCTGTTTCTTTTAATTAACTTTTCTAACTCAGAGAAAAGGCTGGGTTCATAGACAGCGTGTTAAACGTGATGAGGAGAGCAGAGAAAAAGGTAAGAATAGTTTTCTTAAGCGTGGCCCTGATAATGAATGAAAGAACACCCTCTTTGCATATCTCTGATATAGCAAATACGTGTTAGTAAGGAGGTATTGGTCATTTCTGACCTCTAAAAGTTACACACCGCATATTCACAGCTCCCTGTTTTGCTTAAGTATCAAATGTGAAACAGGAAGCCGTGAATACGCAGTGTAACTTTTAGAGGTCAGGTGGTAGCTGCTATTGCTGTTGCTGCAGACACCACTTCCAAGCAAAATAAATCTGAGCAGTGCAAAATGATGAGTAGAAATACATGTCTCTCCCCTGCCCACCCCACAGCGCTGCCACAGGCTCTTACACCTTGCCCTATCTTCCTTGCATTTACCATTTTATCCTCTGAACCACTACAGATACATCAGTTTAATGCATCATGAAGAGAAAACATTAGTATCCATCCTCTTTGATTAGTCATGCAAGCAATGGTGTGTGTATCTGATGAGTTCAGACACAATGTATTTTTTATCGAAGAGGAAGAAATTAAGCTAAAGAATTGGAGATAGTGATTTAACTATTAGAAGGATATTAAAGGAAACACGTTAGAAATACACACCTGAATCCTACATAGCCTATTATTTAAATGGCTGAACATTTTTGGCTGCTACTCAAAGCTAGTAACACTGTATTTTACTTTATCAATGTGAGCATTCAACCAATGCTTTCCATGAAAGACTCTCAGGTTATAATGGAATTCAGGTTTGCTTATAGCAGATGTGTTTCTTGAACATTTATCTTTAAACAGTTTTATGCCTTATTAGTAGGGCCCCTTTTTAGTATTTAAAAAGAGAAATGATTTTCCTAACTTATAGTGTAAATAAATCTTGATCCCCAATTCCAAACTGCAACATTGTAAGCTCATTTAATAAAAAAGAGCAAATGTCTCTGCTTTACATAATTATTCATTGATAATCAGTTAAAATCTTCTGTGATTATTTTATATTTAAAAAAGCATGAGCTTAATTAAACTTGATCTCCATCTTATATGTTTATAAGCAGAGAATGGGAGGATTCATATTTCAAATGTTGATAACTAAAATATCTATCTTCAGGAACAGTTTTGTTTTACATTAAAAAATTGAATAAATTTGTCCTTTAATATCTAAAACTGTTATTGATATAATTTAAATAACACTTATGTATTATTTCATACAATTTTAATAACATAAATGCCCAGATTGTTTATATATTTATCTCTTTGAAGAGCGTAAACATATGACTCATATTTTTTTTTGTTTTCTACTAATGTCATAGATTCAGGTAAAATAAAGGACATGATAGTCTAAAGATTTATTAACAGAACACTCTATATTGTAGTGATTTCTGTTTGTGATTTAAGCTTGTCAAACCACAAAGTCACTGCTGGAAGAAATTCTAGGTCCTTACTTTTTAAGGACCAAAGATAAACCCCCTCTTAATTTCGGTAGGTAAAGGGAAAAAATAAAAATTTGGAAATTGTGCCCAGAATGTTTCATTTGCCTTAACAAAGCCTGGCAAAAATTCATCCCCTAAATAAGACATCCCTAGAAAATCAAGAATGCTAGAAGAAACTTTAGCTTTTAAAAATACAACAACAACAAATACTAAATACAATCTACTATCACCCTAATAAGCACACATGATTTCTATAGCACGTGACAGGGATGAATAGGGATGTTCAGAGCAGCACTGCTTTACTAACCAAAATCTCTATCTTAATTTAGTGTGTGTGTGTGTGTGTGTGTGCGCGCGCGCGCGTGTGTGCATGTGTGTGACATGTGTGACGGACACTTGTAAAGGTCAGAGGGCCATTCTGGGGAACACGTTTTCTTTCCATCTTGGTTCCATCAGTGCAACTCACAATAGGGTTCTGGGGTATCTTCCATTACATAGGCTCTTTATGTGAGTCCCAGGGACTCAAGTCAAGGACCTGTACCTGCTGAGACATCTCTTACTCAGCTCATCAGTCAAAACTGATGTTGTTCTTATGCCTGTCACCAACAGACTGGAGAAATAAAGTAAAATGTCGTCATAGGAGAGGATTCTACCAAGAAAGTGAACTACACTTATAAACGAATTCTTTAGATAAAACCCAAATGTAGGGTTGAGCAAACTAAACCCATATAAGGAATTGTATAGTAAGTAGTTTTTGTCATGTATATTTAAAAGCAAGCAAAAGTAACCTGCTATACCAGATGGTGGATCTTTGTGATAAAATTTTAATAAGAATAATGGCAGAGACAATATACACCTGGGACTTTGGCGATGTTGGCGATGTTCTGACTATCACTTAAGTGTGTGCCAAGTTACAAAAATTCATAATGTCTTTGCTTTTTCTGTGTATACTTTGTGTGTGTGTATGTAATGCAACCTTATATTCAAAATATGTTATGCAAGAAAAAGTTAAAACAAATGGTTCAATCTTAAAAATAGTGTTCTTAAAAGAGGTAGTGGTTTTCAAATTACAATTAGATTACTTTTTACTTTAATGGGTTATAAAGAAGATAAAAAAAGAACACATAAACCTGGGAAAGGAACATAGAAACATCTGCAAGGAGTAGAAGGTTGGATGTGGGGGTTACTGATGGATATGATCAAAATGTCTTTTGTCCATATCTGAAAGTCTCAAAGAATAAATTTAGAGTTTTTGAATGCATGTGGTCCCCTAACCTATGAATTAGGTGTAAGTAGACTCTGGAGTGAACTCTTTGTTGAAGAGCCTAACCTGCACTCATATACTCACCCTCCACCAAACTCTACTCTCCATGAAATGTTCCTAGCAGTGGCTTGTGGAGCTGTTGGAAACTGCTCACCTATGGACTGAAAGACAAGCGCTCTGCAGAGGTGCTCTCTGTTCAATATTCAGACACTAGGGTATCAACCGTGCCTTACTACTTAGTTTCTGGAGGGGTAAGGAAGCACTGGTGCCTTGGACCCACAGTTGTGATCACTTTTTTTTTTTTTGGTTTTTCGAGACAGGGTTTGGAGCCTGTCCTGGAACTAGCTCTTGTAGACCAGGCTGGCCTCGAACTCACAGAGATCCGCCTGCCTCTGCCTCACGAGTGCTGGGATTAAAGGCGTGCACCATCATCGCCTGGCTGTGATCACTTTTATACAGAGAAGTCTGGAGAATGCTGTTCTGGGGGTGGGGGTTTATTAAAGCAATGCTTTTTAATCTCCCATGGGCAGATAGATCCCTTGAGGAGATTTCTGTACACTATATTTAGAGTCTCGTACATTCTTATTGAGTGCATGTGACTTAGAATACAGGAATCTGACATATATTTCCTTGTTTTAAAATAGACACTTTAGATGTTGCATAGTCAAAGCCAAAGAAGGGTGCAGTCCTGGGAATGAAAGAATCATAAAGGGATTAAAACCCCAGCAGGCCCAAGAGGGGAACATGAGGTTTCCCGAGTTACGGTTGAAGATGCTCGTACAGCGTCCTTATGTCAATGCTACTGTTGCTGTACTTTATAAAAGACCTCAGAATCTGAGCAGATGTCCCGTGCCCTCACTAGGAACCAAATTCAAACCAAATTTCACATTGCAGTTACTACTCTAGACAATTGATGATACAAAATTTGGAAAGGGTAACGTCTTCTGAACAATTAGAGGTTCTCTGTGTGTTTTCTCTCCCACATCATATTGTTTCCGTGGGAGGAATGGCCACCACGGTCCTTTGTTTGTTGTGTTGTAAGGAAGGAATGGGCTAATATGGTTTATAAGACTAAAGGACTTCAGGCAAACAGTAAAATGGTTCTTAAGGAAGTATTACTAATGGACAAAATGCATTTTCTTAAAGCAAATCCATGGGAGACAGTTCTCCATCAATTTCAGTGGTGACATTTAGGTTCACAAATGACTCGTGATGTTTACAACCATCGGAGTCATGGACCATTTTTTTTTATCTCAGTGTGTGTGCGTGTGTGTGTAAATGTGTGTGAGAGATACAGAGAGAGAATGTGTGTGTGTGTGTGTGTGTGTCTGTGGGAGAAGAGAGAATGTGTGTGTGCATGTGTGTGTGTGAAAGAGAGAGAGAGAATGTGTGTATGTGTGTGTGTGCTATGTATGTGAATGTGGCAGAGCATGCCACAATTCTGCAGTCACGTCACATGTGTGGCGATGAGAGGACATCTCTCTAGACTTGTATTTTACTTCTGAGGTCAGATATGAGGATTGAACTCAGGTCTTCAGCTTGCATAACAGTGCTTTGTTTGTTGAACCATCTCACCAACTCTTTTAAAAGAAATTTTCCAAAAGTCATTGTGTGTATTCATGGTATATGGATTGTGTTATATGTGACCATTTTCATATCAGTATATAACATGCTTTGCACATATTCCCAATGTATTCCTCTATGCTGTACCTCCTCACTCATTGCCTTAGTCCCATTGTCCCTCTAAATAAATACAATTCGTCTTTGATATAAAACCTAGAACCACAAATTAGAGGAAATTCATGGCATCCAACTGAGGCTGGCTTGATTTACACGATGATTATTTTCAGCTGCATTCATTTTTCTGCAAATAACAGAACTTCAGCCTTAAGCCTGGAAACAATTCTACTGTGCATATACCCACAAACCAGCTTCCCTACCCATTCTCTGTTGTCCTGTATCTAGGCTTATGCATTGCTTAGCTCTTGTCCTACAGTACACATTGATTTGCAACCTCCAAGTTAGCTGTTTGTTACCAAATATTCAGTAATGGTATAACTCTGCCATGTTATGCATCTAGTTTTAGTTTTTGAGTAACCTTTATACTGACTTCCATGGAGGCTGGGCTGTCGGTTTTCCCATTAGCTACAAGGGTTTCCTTTTATCCACATCATCACTAGCAATTTTTTTTTGTTTTATTTGTTAATTTTTTCAAGTACTGGTTTTCTTATTGGACTGAAGTGGAATTGCCACGTAGCTTTACTCTAATTTCTCTGATGGATAATGAGGTGAGATAATTTTTATGTTTACTAACCATTTGTCTTTCATTTTTTGAGAAGTTTGTGCCTATTACTTCCTACAGTTACTGATGGTGTTGTTTGATTTCTTGTTGCTCAGTTTTTTGAGTTCTTTGTATAGTTTGGCTATTAATCCTTTATCAGATAAACAGTCAGCAAAGTTAGCTTCCCATTCATTGAACTGAAATCTCATTCCATTTCCTGGCTCATTTGCTGTGCAGAAGCTTTTTGGTTTACCAAAGTCTAGTTTGTCGATTGTTGGCCTTATTTCTTGACTGTTTGGACTCCTTATAATGCTTGTATCGCTCTGTGCTTTTCTTTCTTTATACTGGAGCAATTTCAAAGTTTCACCACTCACATTAACATTTTAATCCACTTTTCTTAGCTAGGATTACAACTGCAGTAATAAAACACCATGACCAAAGCATCTTGGGGAGGAAAGAGTCTGTTTGCCTTACACTTCTATATCACCGTTCATCACTGAAGCTAGGACAGGAACTCAAGCAAGACAGGAACCTGGAAGCAAGAGCTGATACAGAGGCCATGGAGAGATCCATGTGCGAAGGTCAGGGCCCTCAGTCAATCATTCATTAGAATACTGTGCCCACGTCCTGATCTTATGGAAGCATTTTCCCAGTCAAGGTTCTCTCCTCTCAGGCGAGTATAGTTTGTGTCAAGTTAGTTGACGTACATCTAGCCATTTAGAGTGGTTTTCTGTACAACCTGGGAGAGGGACATCTGGTTTCCTTCTACATGTGGATATTCACTTTCCCCAGCACTAATTTTTTGGCCATCTTTTCCCCAATGAGTATTTTTGGCATTTTGTCAGAAATCAAGTAGATACAGTGGAGTGGTTATTTCTGGTTCTCTGCCAGGCTCTATCTTTGATGTCCTTGATGTATCTATTAGCCACCCCAAGGATGTGCAGGCCTCCTAGCTTACTCTAACCTTTCTTATATTGTCCTTGTGAAGAACCGTGCTGATGTTCAGTCCTCTGGCTTCCAAAAGGCTCAAAATCTCTGTGCTTGCCCACTTAGGAAAACAAAAACCAAAAACAAAAACCTCTTCATAGTTCTCTGAGCTCTTTCCCTTTTTAATTTAGTTTTTTTTTTTTTTTTTGAATTTGCACTTTCAACATGTTTACAAGGTTTTGTTTGTTTGTTTCCTAAATCATGGCTCTGTAGGGTTAAACACCAGTTTTCTGATGCTGGAAGGTTTCCCAAAGAAGCTGTGGCCACTGCAGGGGAAAAGAACAGGAATCTCTATCACATGCAGCCTACTAAAGCGTCTCTGCTGCATGTTTGTTTGACCTAATTTCCCTCAAATACTGTGTGATTTTCAGCTGCCACCTAAATGACTTTTTATCTTTCTTGAAAAGGGGGTGGTGGTGGTTTTTCAAGCATCCACCTCCAAACTCTCAGGAGCTATAATATCAGGTCAGTGTTATTAGCCCCATTTTACAGTTGAAGGTAAGAGTGCTCTCAAAAGTTAAAGGTGAGCAAGAGGAGAGTGAGTTGCCAATTGACATACTCTGGGACCCACAATTTTGTTCTTAGAAGTAGTGTAAGAATAAGAAAAGCATCATTTACTGCTCTGTAGAGGGAATGATACAGAACTGTAGACGGTACCTTGGTCACAGGTTAACTGCCGGTACATTTCTTGTCATGGTGTCATGCCCAGCATTCAGTTTCTATTACTGTCTATAAGCAAAATTTTGGTCTATCTATCTATCTATCTATCTATCTATCTATCTATCTATCTATCTATAATCTATACATCTACCGATCATTTAGCTATCTCCCTGCTTATGAAATAAATATCTATTTTTATCTCTTACGTTTCAATTACATTGAAATTATACATATCCATCACAAAAGCAGGTCACAGGAAATTCCTTCCAGAAATAAACTCATAGCATAAATAAGGATAATTAGCACCTCTGATCTTCTAAAAGACCTTACCACAGTGCCTACAAAGAAAAGGACAAGAATATAGGAAAATCGTGCCTCTCTCCCCTTTATTCTGGAGCTGACAGTTTTCCAAGGTCTTCTAATTTCTTTTTCCCTCTCACTTCTAAGTCACAGAGGAGACCGGTAATATAGTGAATAGGATTATATAATTCTGATGCGTGGGCAGCATATTGCTTAGTACCAGTACTTAGTTTTCTAAACTAATAGTTTCATATTTCATCTAATTACTTGTCTGTATTTTTCGACGCACAATGAAAGATGATTCCCTATCTTGTGAGTTTAATAAGCTCATGAACAGTGTCCTTACTTGAAGGTTTCTAAACTTGCTGTTGCTCTGTGTATTTCAATGTCCAAGTCTGCGTATTTACCTTCCAAATGTGTTTGTTGTGTTTAAGGTAACAGTATAATAATCTTCCAATAAAAGGATGAATGTCTTGGGATTTTAACATGCGTTTCTTCATAAAATGGAGGATTTGTGTGCCACTGACTGGTTTGTAAACAGGGAAATAAAAATACACAGCTGTGTATTTGTAAGTGAACTTACCTAAATATGATGTTTTGGTGGCTACCACATAGGAAACACTGGGAAGTGTAAATTTTTAGGATATAAGAGTCAAAGTGAACTTTCTATGTTTTAAATTCATAGTAATAATAAATAAATTTATATTATATTTATAATGTAATAAATAAATAATTTATAGTAATAAATAAATGCATTATAATTTATGTAATACATATTTATGTTAATGGATTTATTAACATAATATTAGGAGAACATTCTGAAGGGACCATACCATAACCATAGATATGATAGTATACTTTATAAATAAAAATGATCATGTGTAAAGGGGTAAGTAATTAAAATTATAGATCAGATGATTTTTTAACAGCAAATTTTCCATTCATCCTGGTTTAAATAATAAAAAAAAATAGTATTATTTTTAGCTTTTAGCTTTCTTATAAAAGCTGGAATTTTGTAAGATGTGTACTTAGAGGAAACTTTCTGAGAAATTTTCCCTTGTAATTCAACAACAGTTGGAAGGTTTGCTTTGGGCTTACTCTGGGCCCGGCTAAGCTGTGCTGACTCTTTCATCCTGTGTTTTAAGCTCTGATAAAATGACTTTTCCTCACTTGGGAAAGTCGTGCTCCTTACATGTGGAGTCCTTTTCTATTTATACTATGAAAGAAGTGATTAATTTTACCTGGGTACTCTTACCCCCCTGAATCCTTTTAGTTTATTCGTTCTCGTATGTGTAGAGGTATAAAATATCCTATGGATTAATGCCAAGCACCAGTCTCCTTTCGGTGGCAATCATTTTGTAAGACCACGCTGAACTGTCAGTATTGTGGACGGAGAGCAGGCAGAAGAGTCCTTGGTACAACATCCTTTTATCTTGTGCAATATTTGCCTCCACCCATATCAAACTCCTCTCCTGGTTTTCTTATTTTGGTGGCATTTCTTTTTAAACTGCAGTCTCTGCTAGAACTTAGTATGGAAACTCCATGATCACTGTAAACTAAAACATAAACCTTTCTTAATAAATCTTTCTGTACATCACTGCTGAAAAAGATAGTTTGCCATTTTTACAAACATAAAAAGTCATCTTTCTTGGAGTTAAGGCCTTGCTTTTTGTGAAATGTGTACAGTTAGGAACACTTCTGACAGGCATAAGGTGTGGCTGGTGATGCAGAGATGGGTCTTTCAGGAGAATGGACTGCCTGGAAACGCCTTAGCATACCCTAGTGTACACAGAGGAAGAGTCACTTTCCAACTTCAACAAAAAGCAAAACAGAAGCTGCACAGTCAGGCAACATACAGGCACAAGGGTATTGTGGAAAGATATCACAGCCAGTTTTCTAGATGCTGTGAAGAGGCCAAGGCTTACAATCCTCATTCAGGAGATGCAGCTGGGAACAGCTGGAAGCAAGTTATTGCCACTATAGAGGAAGCATTTTTTTTTCCAGATGCACCTGTCCATGTGAGAGCCCATTTATTTAGGTGGAACTATTATTACGGAACATTAAGGGTTCTCAGCCTTTGAAACTCCTTCTACTGAGCCGGCACTCGTTTCCCTGACACTGCCGTCTGGGTTGGCCCTGTAGACTACTAAGAAGCCACAAATGAGATGACATTATGTGAGCACTTAGAAGCTTGGCATCTGGTGGTCTTGTAGTCTCCACCTTCTTCTTCTTAGAAACTGTCCTGAGACAGCTGCGAGCAGACGTTTGCTTAACTTGCCAAAGAATGAAACATCATCTGAAAAGAAATGTGGTATGGCAGGTGATAGAACCAAGTGACCATTGACAAACACAAACAGGGCCCTCTGGATCCTTCCTGAGACGCTGACCTACAGTGAGACATAGTCGCATGTGTAGACACAAGAGAAGCAACTATTTTGCCTCGAAGTTCCAGAGAAGTAACAGATTCTTACTACCTAAGGCAGTACATTTCACTACAGTTTGTTTTTGTTTCACTGAGAATAGTAATTGCCGAGGAAATCTGTGTTAGAACTGATGAGCTAACTTATAGAACTTTACATCAGATGTAGCACTGACACTGAGCAGTGTGGCCAGCAGCAGGTGGCCAGCAGCAAGGTGGACAGAAATTTACAGAGGAGCTACAATGGATAAGGGACTGCTAGGGAGTGAAGAAAGGATGACCTCTGCTTTTTAGTACAGAACAATTGAAAACATGTCCCCCATGGCAGTTTGAAAGTCAGGAAATATCCTTAATCCACTGGTTACGTGTTCATTTGATAAAGAATAGTGGGAGGGCCAATAGTCTGACTCTGGATGGTTATAATAAGGCACTTGAAGAGAGACAAAAGCTCACTGGTAGTGTGTTTGAGAATTTAGAGAAGAGCATATAAAGCTCAGAACTTACAAAAGCAGGGAAAATAAAAGTTTCTTAGTCCCAGTCTCTCTGGCTGGTAAAATGCTTTAGTACAAATCATTCTTAGAAACAAAGGCTAACGTAAGCGTGTTAAGAGTTAAGCTAAGAGTGAGAGCTGAGAGTCAGAGTAGGTAATTAAGGCAACAAACTAAATTAAGGCTACAAAATTGCAGGGCCATTCTCAACACTCTATATGACAACATGTAGAAGTCTTCCCGCCCAACCCTTCCAAAGTACACTTGCTATTTTATTTTATGGATCTTGAGTGGTGTAGCTGGGTGGTGGTGTAAGATTAGAAAAACACTGAATATTGAGAATGGAGTAAATTCTTCCCCAAATAAGATCTCAGCACACCCATACACTGAGACAATGGGGATGTTCTATCGGGAACTCACCAAGGCCAGCTGGCCTGGGTCTGAAAAAGCCTGGGTTAAAACCGGTCTCGCTGAACATAGCGGACAATGAGGACTACTGAGACCTCAAGAACAATGGCAATGGGTTTTTGATCCTACTGTACCTATTGGTTTCGTGGGAGCCTAGGCAGTTTCGTGGATGCTCACCTTACTAGACCTGGATGGAGGTGGGTGGTTTTTGGACTTCCCACAGGGCAGGGAACCCTGATTGCTCTTTGGGCTGACGAGGGAGGGGGACTTGATTGGGGAAGGGGGAGGGAAAGGGGAGGCGGCGGTGGGGAAGAGACAGAAATCTTTAATAAATAAATAAATTTAAAAAAATTTAAAAAAAAATCTCAGCAGAAGTGCTTGAGGGTGACATGAAGGCCCTCCCAGGGAGGTGTCAGGGCTAAGGATAGAGCTAAGCTGACTGCACAGGTGTGCTGATTCACTTCTATCAATTTGACGTAAATAGGAGGCATTTGAGAGCGGGAACTTTACTTGGGAAGACTCCTCCACCACGCCGGTATGCAAGCATTTCTTTGGTGCATTTTCTCAGTTGATAGATATAGGAGGCCCAGCCTACTGTGGGAAGGCCAGATGTGAGTAGGTAGTCCTGAGTTATAAAAAAGGCAAGCTGATAGAGACATGGGCAGCAAGCCAGTAAGCACTGTGGTCTCTCCTCTCCGTTTCCTTCTTCCCCGTTCCTGTCTTGAGTTCCTATCCTTGCTTCTAACAGCTATAGGCTGTGACAGAGATCTGGAAGCCAAACAAACCCTTTCCTTCTCAGGTTTCTTTTCAGCAATACTGTGTAATGCAAGACAGAAAAGCTTAGTAGAACAACAGGCAGCAAGAACTTGAGTCCTCTGTTGCAGCTCTCTCCAGCCACTGCAGTGCCTAGCACCGAACCGTACCTGCTGGAACAAGGGCAACATGGCATATCAGCTGAAGACTTTGTAGTTATCCTTGTGAGACCTGAGAGACCACACAGATTTTTATCAGTGTGCCCATTCCATATCTTCTCCACTTTTTGAATGATGCCCATGAACCTTCCTCATGACCAGTGATGAGAAGATTCTGTCTGCAAGAACAAAGAAGACAGGCCCATCTCAAAAAGAATTATTAAATGAGGGAAAACTCTTAGTTTGAACTCTGTGGAATAAGGCACAACATCATAAGGAATATCTGGACTCACCATAGATAGTAAGGAATCAGGCAGAGGGCATAACTCAACCCCAGTGCAAGGGATTTCTTGTCTAAAGAAAAGACATCTCAAATGTCAGAGCCAAGATCTATTCCTAGAAGTTGAAACAAGAATCAAAAACTATTTCCCACCACAGAGTAGGGGGAAGGTGTTGTGTGAGAACCACATTCAAACTTGAAGAAGTCATGTATGTTCAAGTTTATACTCTTGAACTCTCAGGCCATTTTATTATTACTATTTTTATTTAAAAGATTTTTTTTTTCACTTTACATACCAACCAGAGTTTCCCCTCCTTCCCCTTTTCCCAACCTCCACCTACTCCTCAGAAAGGGTAAGGCCTCCCATGGGAAGTCTACAAAGTCTGGGATGTCAAGTTGAAGCAGTACCAAGCCCCTCCTCCCTCTATCTAGGCTGAGCAAGGTATCCCACCATAAGGAATGGGCTCCAAAAAGCCAGTTCATGCACTAGGGACAAATTCTAGTCTCATTGCCAGTGGCCCCACAGATGCCCAAGCCACAGAACTGTCAGCCACATTTTAGAGAGCATAATTTGGTGCTGTGCAAGCTCCCCACTTGTCAGTCCAGAGTCAGTGAGCTCCCACTAGCTCCTGTCAGCTGTCTCTGTGGGTTTTCTCATCATGATCTGACCCCTTTGTTCATATAATAATCTCTCCCCCTTCTCTTTAACTAAAGTCCCTGAGCTCAACCCAGAGCTTGTCTGTGGATCTCTGCTTCTGCTTCCATCAGTTACTGGATGAAGATTCTATGATGAAATTTAGGGTTTTCATCAAACTGATTACTGAGGAAGACCAGTTCAGGCACACTCTCTTGCTTGGAATCTTAGCTGGGGCCATCTTTGTGGACTACTGGGAATTGCTCTTAGCACCAGGTTTCTCCCTAACCCCATAATGTCTCCCTCTATCAAGCTATCTCTTTCCTTCTTTCTCTCCCTCTGTGTCCTCCCCCAACTCAACCATCCTGTTCCCTCGTGTTCTCTTGCCCCTCTCCTTCATCCCTCTCTCCATGCTCCTAATTTACTCAGCAGATAGTATATATTTGCTCTTCCCAGGGACATCCATGCATGTTTCTCTTAGATCCAGTTTAAAAATGAGGTACATATCTAAACAGAGAATTCTCAACAGAAGAATCTAAAATGGCTGAAATACATTTAAAGAATTGTTCAACATCCTTAAGTCACCAGGGGAATGACTCTGAGATACCATATTACACCTATTGGAATGGGTAAGATCAAAACCACTGAAGACAGCTCTTGCTGAAGAGGATATGAAGTAAAGGGAACACTCCTTTAATGGTGGTGGGAGTGCAAAATTGTATAGCCACTTTGGAAATCAGTATGGCAGTTTCTCAGAAAATTGGGAATCCATCTGCCTCAAGACCCAGTAATACCACTCCTGGACATAAACCCAAAGGATGCACAATCATACCACAAGGACATTTGCTCACCTATGTTCATAGCAATATTATTCATAATAGCTAGAACCTGGAAACAACCTAGATTTCCCTCAACTGAAGAATGGATAAAGAAAATGTACATTTATACAATGGAGTATTACTAAACTGTAAAAAATGACATGTTGAATGGAAACAGAAAAAAAAAAAAAACATGCTGAGTGAGGTAACCCAAACCCAGAAAGACAAATTAGGTATGTACCCATTTGTTAGTGGATTTTAGATGCAAAGAGAAGGCTAATCAGGCTACAAACTACAACCTCTGAGAAACTAAGTAACAAGGAGGGTCCCAATCAGGCCATTCTCACAAATGAATGGGGGGGGGCAATTTCAAAAAAGCATTTTCATTTTGTCTTACATATAAGGAAACTTCAAAATTAAAGGATAAACCATATGTTTATTAAATGGAGAGGCTGAGATTTAGATCCAAGATTTTCTTGCTCAAATACATGGATTGGTTTATTTTTTTTTCCCTTTGGTTGTTGTGACCCAGTATTTTTAGATCCAGTAGTCTCTTATGAAATGAGATCACGGTTTTATGTGGTAGCTTCCCATGACACTTCTCGTATTATAGACAACATAGACATCTTAACTATATATCTCGCAAGTGAATTTTTTTATAACATCAGTTTATTTTAGATTATCAATAACATGCCTCAAGGTCATAAGTAACTTTAAAAATATTTTAATTCAAATTTATTACTCACATCTTTTAAACCACTTACAATTTCCCCACAATGTTTAATTTTTTAAAAGATTATAAATTAAAAGAGCAATTTTAAAATATTTACCTTCGTAGATTTTTGCTGTAATAATAATATGTATTTTTCAGGGTTCAAAATAATCATTCATCACATGTATATATTGTGTATTGATTCAATCAAGGTAGTTAAGACTTTCTCATTTCCTTATAGGTTCTTTCTGTTTGAGACCTCCAAATTCTTGCCTTCTAATTTTTCATAGAATGTGTAATGGTTTCCTGTCAGTTGTCATTACCCTACCGTGTGTGATACTAGAACAGATTCTCTTGTCTGCATTTTGTACCTGTGATACAATCCTTCTTCATCTCATTTCCCAGCTTCTGGTAATCTCTGTGTGACATGCATATATACCTCTTTTTTTCTTGTACATGTAAAAGAGAAAGTACAGTCGTTATCTACTTCTGGATTACTTAATATTTTGCCCTCCAGTTCTATTACATTCCTACAAATGACAGGATTTCATTCTTCTGTATGAATATCATTCTATTTGGTCTCCATGGAAAGTCTTTATTATCTACTCAAGAGCTGATTGGTACAGAGCCTGATCCATAGCGTAGCTATTGTGAAGAATGCTTCAGCGACCCCAGAAGTGCAGTAATTTCTTAAAGTTGTCATTTCCAATCTGATTGAATATTTACCAGAAATGTGACAGCTGGGTCACACTGCAGTTTCACTTTTAATCTCTTTTTTGAGAAACTTCCATTAACTTCTCCATAATGGCAATACTATACTGAACATTAACATCTTCATATTGGCAATACTATACTAAACATTTCTGGAGAGAGTTACCCTCAGGGACTTTGTGTCTATGAACTCATTTAATCTTCTCATCAAACTGAACAGTAAAAACCGTCATTATCTCTATTTTTTACAGATGAAGTTAAGAACAGAAAAGGACATTGGTTCCCCAAAATCACATAGCAAATAATAGTATGTGCCCCTTCCCCCCACACAATCATTTAATTTTCCATCCTGTGTCTAAAATATCACTTGGGTATTGTTATTTTCACATTAGTACAAAAATAACTCTGAGAAAAGAAAAAGTATTTTCAGAAGTAGAACATGTTCATTAAGAGTAAGGGTGTTTCCAGAACAAATGGGATAAAGTATTCAGGGACAATAGAAGAAAGATTGAAGGTTGTGACCCATCTTCAGTTGCTTTGTAACTGATGAAGGACTGTAATAATACTGTTGATAATGCTTTGATTGTGTCCTGCATCCCCAAGTTAGAAAAAAGTTACCTTGGCCATCACTATGATCTCTCCAATACTTTGTGTACTGAAATTAAAACTGAATAAAATATTAATAAAAGCAGAGACATTAAGGAGTTATCCTGTCATAATGGCTCTGCCCCAACAAGTAACTTTAAAGGATTTATTGAAGTGCTTGAGGAAAACTGCTCACCTCTTTTTCTATCACATGGAAACATAAAAAAATAACATTTCTGAGGAATGAGTCTTCTATAGACACCAAATCTACCAGTATCTTGGAGCATTCCAGCTTCTAGAACTATGGACAAAACAGTCCTGTTTCTATAAATTATACAGAGTAAAGTATTTCAATATAGCAGTCAGGAAAGATTAAAAGAAAAATTAAAGAGATGGGTTTTAACCTCTTTTTTATTTCAAAGAATCATATTTTAAATATTAGTATACATATTTTTTCAAACCTTATAAAATGTGTTTTGAAATAAATAAGAAAATAGGAATATATATATATATCTTAGCTAATTGTGGCAGTATGTTATCAGTCTAAAAGGAAAAATAATAAGATATTAGATATAAAAATCAAGGAAGATAAAAATGAAGACAATATTAGTAGGGTCATAAAAGTGAAGCAGGAATGATACTCCTAAAAATTCCTTACTATAAAGTCTTGTTCCTGATGAATGTAAATCTGTCTCTAGCTTTTAGAAATTGGTGGGAAAATAGGATTCCAGTCAGTTCCACAATTTACAAGGAATACAAGATAAAATCTGAAGAGTTGCTAGAAGGAAAATTATTGCTGTCACTAAGATCCGAGGGAAATTGCTCCCCGTGGTCCTCATAAGATCAGCACCGTGTCATACAGGCACTTATATCCTCAGAAACACTTTCAGGGTGGACAGAACGGCAGCTTTCACGGAGCTGTTGGCATCATTCTCAAGGAAAATGGTCAATACAATGCCATCCAGCTATGAAGCTCATTTCATCGGGGAGTGCGCGTTGAGTCTGGAATAATAGGTACATGTCATCCTTTAAGCAGTCCTTTCTGTGTATTATTTTTATCTGCATTTTCTTTGATAGAGGCTGAGAAGAAAGGAGTTTTAAATTATGGTATCGTGCAAGCACTTGGAATATAAATTATCTATATATTGATAGAAAAACGTGGCCTCACACATTATAATTATTAGTTCATCTGGAAAAGAGTTTCCCATATGTTAAAAAATTAGATAATAAGGGTTAAGAGAGGAGCCCACACCTAGACAAAAGTCCAATTTGTCTAAAGATCAACTCACATACCCATCCAAATGTCTCAGAGAGTCCATCTAATTCATATGCAACTGAAACTATGTAATAATACTGTATTTTCTGTAAGGATGCATAACTTTCAATAACAATCTTAAGAACTGCTTTCAAGGAAAATAATTTTAAATACACTTATAAACTTTTGCTCAATCAAAATCAATTATGAATAATAGGCTTTAGTTAAAGAGGAAAACTTAAATTATGGCTTAATCAAATATGATATTCAATAAATAATGAATTTACATCCCCCAAAACCAAATTTTCATGTATATGATGTATGTAGAGAGAATGTATATATATATATATATATATGTGTGTGTATATATGAATGTATGAATATGTATCTGTGGAAAACTAGGTCTTTCTAATACCTCATTTTTGATAGCTCTCCATTTGAAAATAAAACAGTGACATGGGATCATGGCTCCCATGTAAACCTATGCTCCCTTTCTCACCACCTTATCTATGTCATTACCATGAAAACTGAAGTTCAAGGAAAGAACGTCAGTCTATTCTTGTTTGTCAAGGCTGGTGTACTATCACATTAAGTTTAACATGGTTTTTGTGACTGACCCAACTAATTACAGGAGTAAACAGATGATTCCCATCACAATATTGATGTGCAGAAATATGTTTATTCGACTAAATAATTCATTCAATTAAAAGAAAAGGAAAATGGTATTGTAATGACCCATCAATTGAGATGTTCGGGAATAGCCCTGACTTGATTAGCTGTTTGCTGGGAGTGCTCCAGCCACCAAAGAGCCTGCTGGAAGTCTCCTTCGGTCCTCTGGGCCATTCTGTAACACGAGCTTCCATTTCTGTCACTTCACATATTCCATCCTAAAGCTCTGTTTGTCGTTTCATTCTCCTCTATGTCTCCCCTAGGAGCACCTTCATTTTAATATAAATAGAGCATTTCATCACACGATGGCAAAGAATCATAGAAGGCATGACTCTCAATATTCCTGGATACAATGTATAGCTATATTCCAAAAGGAGTCTTTTTAAAAAGAGAAGAAAAATAACTGGTTTAGTAAAGGAGCATCAGTATTATAAATCTGAGCATGCTGTGAGCCATTATGTCTGTAACAGTTGAGAAGGAAGCTAAACTGAAGATGTTCTGTTTATGGCATTTGCCAGAACATAAGAACAGAGCTGTTTAGCAGAGACTATTACTCCTATCTATGTCTAAAGTATCAGATCATCTCATTTTCTGCCTGGGGTCATTTGCTGTTTCAGGAGATCTAGCAACTGAAGAACACACTATTCTCTCCTTGAATTTCAGGTATGCAGAAACACTTAGGAAGATATGAGATGTAACGGAAGATAAAATGTTGACTTGACCTGTTACACCTCACAGATGTGGTGGAAACTTCAGGAACTGGGGTCACTGTTTTCCTTCACAGGTTTGACATTCACAGAACTTTCTGGAGAGTCTCATCAGCTATGCTGATTCATTCTGTTGATTTGATGCAAACTAAACTCAACTGGGAAGAGGGAACTTCCACTGAGAAATATTTTCCTTTGACTTGAATTGTGGACAAGCCTGTGGGGCATTTTCTTGATTGATGATTGATGTAGGAGGCTCCAATACACTGATCTGGTTGTATAAGAAAGTAGACTGAACAACCCCCAGGGGACAAGCCAGTAAACAGTGTCTCTCTGCCCATTCATCATCAGGTTTCTGCCCTGAGTTTCTGCTTTGACTTCCCTTGGTGATGTACTAGAACATGTAATGTAAATAAACCACTTCTTCTTTCAAGGTCCTTCACGTCAGTGATATATTACAGCACCAGAGAAGCATGCTAAGATTTCTACCTTTTCAACTTCCAGTAGTCTCTTGGGCATCTCCTTTCTCCTCACTGCCTCTGTGTGCCCTCATATCCCAGTACTTCCAATGCACAGCAAACAGCATGCCCCAGAGTTACGAAATACAAAGGTCCTGTAAGCATGGCCTATTGCTCTCTTGGTTCTCTCCACTGGTACTGTTCCTTTGCCCCAGTTCAATATTAAAAAGATTTTTCCCTCTCTCTAGCACTGAAATGTTTATTAGAATCTCCCAAATATATGCCCATGGTCTTTAATTTGTGGAACACCATCATTATAACACAAAGGACAGAGAACTTTGAGGATTTCTACAGGACTAAGGTATAACAGACAAGCTAGAGCTGAACTACTGGGATAGCTTAGCGCTGTCTGGACAGAAACACTGAATTGGTAGCACAGAGGATACCCCAGCAGGTACCATAACTCTTGCTTACCCAGGAGGCAGCCTAGTGACTTCCTGGGAGCCATCTTCCTCCATTACTCCATAAGATAAGAATCCTAAATGACATCTCATTTAATTTTGGCTTACTTTTCTTCGTTTTTCTTTTCTTTTATTTATTGTTATGGAATCAAACTGACATTGGCCCCAACCCTCTCTGCCTCTCAGCGCTGGGGAACTGCTGGCGTGTCACCACAATGGGCAGGCTGAGGGGCTTCTGGGCTTTCTCAATAGCTGTGTCCACAGATTGCTTCTTTCAAATCAAACTGAAGAGATAGTTTGGCTTGTTTGTGTTTCTTCTTTTATGGCTTAATAGTTATCATTTGGTGCTTTCTACATTTATACATAGAATTTCTGTGTCTATAAAAGCCACTCAATAAATGTAATTTTATTCTACCCCCCTCTCTGTATGTTATATGTGTGTGTGAGAGTAGACGTGCATGTCTTTGGGCATATAGACAAAAGAGGAGCATGCCAAGTGTTCTACTGTGCCAGCATCTGCCTTAGTCATCTAAGACAGTATCACATATTAAACCTTGAGCTTGACTGATGGCCGGGGGATGCCAGCTAGCTTCCTCCCATCACAATCAAAAGTTCTGGAGTTATATGCCCTCCCCCGGGTTTCACCACACTCAGCTTTTTATGCTGGTTCTGAGGACTCGCTCAGGTTTCCTTACTCAAACAGCAAGTGCAGTTCCCAACTGAGTCATCTCCCCAACTCCACAGATGCATTTTTCTAGTCTTTTATTTACCTGTTTTCAGTTGCTGTATGAATTAGAATTGCTTATCAGTATAGAGTAACTTAAATGTCTCTTTGCTGTGTGTGGTTCCAACCAAAGGAGTTTGGAAACACAGCTGATGGGACATGGGGAGGGAAGACTGTAGGGCCCATGGGTCTACCCCTGCTCCATTTGGGGGTTCATTTTGAGGACAGTCTCTGGCCAGCCAGCGTTTCCTGTGTTCTTTCTGCCCCACCTGATGATTAGCTATAGGACATTTACTCCACCTTAGGCATGGTAATTTCCCACTTGCCTGGGGGGTATTCCATTGTGCAGCAGCTAAGTATATAAGGATTTCCCTACGTTTGAATAAACGGCATTGGGTTGATCTTCCTTTCGAATGAATGACCCAGATCTCTTGTGTGTTCTTTTAATCTCCAGGCCCTTGCCCGGCTCGTAGATGGTACAGTGGCTCGAGAACTGTACCGAGAGGATAACACAGAATCAGGTGTTACAATTGGAGCCACCGCTGGGATGATCAGGAGCTACAGTCGGAGGCCCATCAGCGAGATCAGGAATTAGGGGATCCCTGAGAGATTGCCCTCAGAAGGCTGGCCAGCAGGTAAGAAATTGATTGGTGAGGGTGAATTGAAAACGGGTGCAAGTAATTCCGTTCCAGTGTTAACGGGCCGATTAACAGGCCAATTGTTAGTTCTCTTAGAGAAACAAGGCACCGGTATTAAAACTGAGACAGCGCAAGAGATCATTAAGATGGTTTTAGAGTTTAGTCTCTGGTTTCTACACGCAGGAGACTTTAATATTACTGATTGGGAGCAGGTAAAGGCTGATTTTCAAAAAGCTTTGAAAGAGTGAGGGCCAGAGACTGTCCCCAAATGAACCCTAGGAACAGGGGTAGACCCATGGTGAGCCCTACAGAAGACAACGCATAAACAAGTCAGGTTTAGTTCCACAGACTCAGGCAGAAAAAAAAAGCTGTATGCTGTGTTTGCCATCTTCTTAGATATTCATGAGTAGAATAAAAATCCTAAAGGGCCCCATGCTACAGAAATCTATTTAACTTTATTAAAATTGGCATTTCCCCAATTTAGTGTGATGCAGAACTGTGTTGTTACATGAGAATTTTTTTTTTTGAAAATCAGCCACTTCTGCATTGTGTTACCCACATTCTCTCACCTGTGCTCCAATACTACAAAGTTGGGGTGCATGAGGTTAATGAAAATTTGGGGTCTCAAGGAATGAATATAGTAAGAGTAAATGTTATATACTCTTAAGTAACTATGCCAGTACGATCAGAAGAGCTCAAAGCAGCATGAATTCAATCTTTAGAAATAAACGGTCCATATGAAGTAATGAAGACTGACACATACAATATATGATTAGGCAATTTTAAAGATTACATTTGAAAAGCTATACAAAATGTAGCAAGACATAAAAGATATTTGTATTTTAAAAAAGTTGTTCCACTAGTTCTTAGCAGAAAGCAGTTCATCTGATGATGAAGGTTGTAGGGTAAAGACATCACACTAAGACACCGTTTTCACTTGCCAGTCTCCCAAAATCCCAAAGTAGGAGCAACAATCTCCATATGACTATATTGATATATAGCATTGATATATAGTATGCAAGTATTTTTGATATGACTAGGATATGATAAAAAAATAATGCCATGAAAATAAATGTGTGTATATTCATCAAAATAGTTTCAGTTAATCTTCAGTCAATTATTTTCATTCTGAAAATGTATTAACGCACATACTTGCACCTTCAAAGATATATGTGCTTGAGTATTCGCTGAACATTGTATCCTATGGCTAAATATTGGGAATGCAATGAAGTCATCTATATAGAAACCTGCTTAGATTAGTGACAGACTATCTCTCTTCTCAATGGAATATTTTGTCTATTTGCAAATGAAAACTGCAGTCACTGTCACAGTGAGATGAAATTTTTCTTGGGAATACTGAAAAATACTTTAAATTGTAAGAACTAAAGAAGAAATGAACAGTTCAATTAGAAGTTGAGGTACTCTGCAAATACAGCTTAATTTTTCTCGTAATATGCATTTCCTCTGGGAATCAGCACAGTACATCTTTTCTTGGGCAACTAGATTTGCATGCATTGCTTGCTCTAAAAGCCATGGGTATAGAAACCTTCCAAGTCCTTGACAGCTGCTGATATATAGTTATATGAACATGTAGTTTAAGTATATTTGACTAAAACTTCAGAAGTTAGACTTACATGCTGTTCATAAAATAGTTTCATAGTGTCAGCCCTGCGTGTTTCTCATGCGGCACGAGTTGGACCGACAGATGAAAATTTCCTTTTCCATATCTTATCAGTAAGACGCTTCTCATGTAAATTCCCAGAAAACCTACGGACTCTTAATAATTTCAGTATAAATGTGTTTAGCCGGACCAGAAGTGAAATGTTTTTTTTTTTCTTTTTGGTTTTTCGAGACAGAGTTTCTCTGTGGTTTTGGAGCCTATCCTGGAACTAGCTCTTGTAGACCAGGCTGGTCTCGAACTCACAGAGATCCGCCTGCCTCTGAAATGTTTAAGTAAAATTTCACTCTAAGAATTTAGTAGTGCCAAAAAAAAGTCTTCTTGACATCTTTTATAATATTAATATTGTCCTTGGTATATGTATCTTTCAAAATTGTTCCAGTTATCCTAGGAATCTCATCAACTATAGGAATGAAAGAATAAATTCTAAATTTATTCTAAATTCTATTCCAAATTCAGAATAAAAACCCTAATCACCAAGAGAGGAGCTAAAATATTGCAATAGGGCTTTAACTAAGAACATATCATGATAGATGGCACTTTACTTAGCGACAGCAGACCAAGGCATGCTTACCCTCTTGCTATGCTACTCGGTTGGCTATACTTACAGGATAAGATGTGTAATTAGGAACATTAGGTGCCCCCCTTAGCACCCTTTCTTCCTGTAATTGAAATGGGTGTTTTGAGAACTGCAATTAGTTTATCCACTTTCTTTGAAATTATTTTGATAATTTAATTATTTAAGATTATTTAATTTTGTTGGTTGGGAGGCCTTGGTGAAGTCAGAGGACCTGGAAGGACAAAGAACTGACCCCAAAGGAAGTAAGCTATGATGACCCAAGTTCAAGGTTCAAAACACACACCAAAGCATGGAAGGAAAAGGCAGGAAGAATTCAAATGAAGCAAGTGAACTGAAGGGGTTGATGGTCCCCAAATCTGAGCATAAAACTGGTTCCTAAACTAAAGCATCTAGAAGGGTCCACACCATGAGGAAATCTGGTGCTAATATTAGCAGGCCAGTCTTATATAGTTGAGGATCCTTCCTGTCAGATGACTTTGGCTTGTGTAAAGTTAAAAAGGAAATGAAAAAAAAAAGAAAACTAGTCAGCAAGCCAGCACAATTGACCCCTTGTCACCCGGATGCACAAATACACCACAGTTCACTACAACTTTTCCTTTCTCAGTAGTTCCCAGTGTGGCACATTAATATTAATATCTTAGATAAACAACACAAAATTTTAAAAAACCCACAACCAAGACTATACTTTCAGGGATCATTTCTATAGTTCGTAAAAAAAAAAAAAAAAAAAAAAAAAAAAAAAAAAAAAAAAAAAAAAAAAAAAAAAAAAACCCACAACCTTCAGAAGTTCAATCTCTTTTACACAAACTTTTTTTAGTATTCAAGGTCTTTCCAAAATACCAAGTTTCAATTCTTCAAAGATTTTTTTTAATATTGCAAAGTCTCCTAGCTGTGGACATGTGTATAATCAAAGGTACATTACACACTTTCTTGCCCAAAGATAGGAGACTAGGGCCCAATCACAGCATGAATGAAAAAAAAAAAGTATATATAACTCAGTGCCCCATGGCTGGAATTCACACATGATCTTCTGGGCTCCAAAGGGCTTAGAGAGTCATACTACTTCTCGAACTCTACCATCCACATTACAAACAGCTCATCTCCTAGGCTCAGGCTGGCTCCACTCCTTGACTGCTGCTGTTTGGTTGTAATTCTGAGATATAGGCATCTCCAAAATGCTGGGGTTGCCTCTGCAAATTAGAAGCCCCTTCAACAGTATTCTCTCCTGGGCTTCCCCCAGGGACTCTGATACTGCCACAGGAAGCCTTAACTTTTCTCCATGATCCCTTTAGACCTGGGCCTTCAACTGGAACTGAGGCTACACCTTCACCAATGGCCTCTCTTGGCCTCATTTTAGGCTCTTTAGCCCTGCCAAACTGTGCCCCACCTCAGCTACTCTCCATGACCCTTCATGCCTTCTGACCAGTGCCACTTGAGAGACTTAAACTGTCAAGTGTGGTGGCTGCATAAGGTACAACCTTAGTCTCACCCTGGAACTCAGGTTCTGTGAGCTGATTCTTGGGAAATATTTCACATTGATGATACTCAGTAATTCTGATCTCTTCTTAATCACTACCAATTTTTCAATTCCATCTAATGAGCTTGAAGTTGGAGCAAGAACTCAAGCAGGAACCTGGAGGCAGGGATTGATACAGAGACCATGGAGAAATGTTGCTGACAGGCTTGTTCCTCCTGGTTTGCTCAGTTAGTTTCCGTATACTGTAAATGGGGACAGAGATTTTTTTTGTACCGACTGTTCCCAGTCCCCAAATAAAGACACAGAAGCTTATATTAATTAAATTGTTTGGCCTATAGCTCAGGCTTATTACTAATTAACTCTTACATGTAAATCAACTCATTTCTATTAATCTATTTTGCCCTGTGGGTTCATGACTTTACCTGTTTTCTAGCATTTTACTTCTTTTATGGCCAGCTCATCTCTCTCAAACTCTGCACTCCTTTCCTTTTTGCCTGTATTTCCATTTGGCTTTCCAGACTAGCTTTATTCTGCCTGGCTATAATATGCCAAATTATATATATTTGCCAATTAAACTTCTATTATTAACCAATGAAAGCAATATATATTGGCAGCATACAGTATTCTATACCCCAGGACCACTGGTCCAGGGTGAGCACCACCCACAATGGTTTGAGCTCTTCCACATCAATCATGAATCAAGAAAATGCTTTACAGACTTGCTTACAAAACAATCTTAAGCAGCCACTTCTGCAGTAGAGGTTCCCTCCTCTCTGATGACCACAATTGTAAGAGGTTGACAAAAATCTAGCTAGCACAGGGTGATAGGTCATTTACTTCAAAACGTCCAAGAGTGGCAAAATCCTTTCTGTTAGATGTACTGTCTATGAGAATGTTTCTAGACTTCAGATAGAAAACAGATGACAAGAAACCACTATCAAAACTGGGCAGATCTTAAAACCAAAATTCCAAGATACCTCTCAAGTAAGTGACTGTATGATTCAATGGGAAGTGCTCCTTATAGGGTGTCAAATGATGCTGCCTCCTGACCTCCATTCATCCATCATCTATATAGGATTTTTGTTATTGTGGTTGCTGTTGTTGTTTTGTTTTTTTCTAGACAGGGTTTCCCTGTGTACCTTTGGAGACTTTTCTGAACTCACTCTGTAGACCAGGCTGGGGCCTCGAACTCACAGAGATCCATCTGCCTCTGCCTCCCAAGTGTTGAAATTAAAGGCATACACCACCGCTGCCTGACTATATGTTCTTAAACAGGCAATGTCTATAAATGGAAGACTCTTGGCAAATATAGATGGTAAACTCCTTGAGTAATCCTAATTTCTAGGTCTTGGATTTTCCCCAATGACAATGTGTATCGATTGGATTAGGTGATGGTTAATGTGACCCTCAGCCCCAAACCTCCAGGATTTTTCTATACCTTTGTATCATTATAAACATGACCTGTAAAGTCCAGAGGCTCCCAGGACAACACTATGAAGCCAGATGGGTGAAAACTCATATTTCTCACCTATGCTTGTCATAGAAAACTTACTAGAGAGTAAACCCTGGTTTAGAACTGCTGCCTTACAAACAGGTTTGCATTTGTGTCGGCCCATTAAAGACTGCTTATGTCTTACTTCTTGGTAATTCACATATACCTATATGTCTGATGCTTTAGGTGTATAGCTTCGAAATACAGAATGTAGGTTTACACTTCTAGAAAAATAAAAGCAGAAGGAGAAGTATTCATGTGTTTTTATTTTTTCTTCAGTGCTTTTGGGTAGTTCATATATCAACGTGACTTCTTTGAAACCGTAATATTTATTTTCATTGAAATTATTTTCTGCTTTGTATGAAAATATACTTTATTAATCATCAAGACTGCTTCGTGGTTCAGTTTTAATGAATTCTTAAAACAAAGGGAGGACAAAGGAAGGTTAAATCCAGTGTGATTTACTTCAAAAGAAGAGGTCAAGCATCACACCCTTCAGTGAAATCCATTCCACTATTGCCCCTTTGCTTCTTATATTCTTGGCTGCCCATTGGGTCAGTTTGCACCATGCATATGAGGCATTTCCTAAAATGTAAAAAGTAATGATTTTCTGGCCTACAATAGTCTCTTTCCACTTCCTTCCCATCCCACCTCCATCTTATCTCTGTCTTCCCCATACTAATAGCTACCATTTCTACCATATCATAGTTCTGTTGGGATTTTGAGATGCAGGACATTGGATTTCCACTGCCTCGTGTCAAATATTAAATACAATCTGTGGACTTGTGACTTGAGCTTTCTACATGGGCATCTACTCTGATAAGTAGTGGATGCATTAAGTAATAGTAACAACCTCAAGTAATTGTTTCAAAGATTTAATTAGATGATATTTTCAAAGCATTTAAAATAATTTTAAGTCATATGAAGAATGCAATGAGAGAGCAGTGGATGTCTAATATTATCACTGTTATTTCACAAGCATCTATTTGGCTCCACTGAATACCTTGCTGTACTTGGTCTCATACAGAGGTGCTATTGTGAATACTCTTGTCTTCTTAGACCACCTGATACTTTCCTTTCCCAGGTCATGTCCATATATTTGGATAGACAGCTAGGTGGGAGAAAAGGACCAAGAAATCCTGTAAACATAACACCCTCCCCCATCCCTTATTGCATTCTGTTGTGTGCCTCTGACTTATGAAGGAAGACAGCATTTTGGACATCCGCCTTCAACAATAATGCTTCAAGTAGATGATTGTAACTGATGGCCCTGTGCCTATTTTAGCACTGAATCTTGCTATCACCTGTGTTAAAATATCACAATATTTCATGGTTTAATTGAAGCACTCTGGCGTCCAGAGTTATTTTTATAGTCAACTTGAGATGACATGTGATAGTTCAGATTCACGGAAGCTCTGAGTCAGAAATTCTGTCTCTGGTTATAGTTATAACTTTTAACATGTGCTAACATGTGATATCCTTAGATCATGTGACCTGCAGTTATTTCTGAAACGAGTGTTTGAAACATCAAACTTTTGTCATGGTAGTAACACTTTATGCTAAATGAAAGCAACACTTTGGTCTCTCATACATTTTTTTTTTCTTTCTGGTACCACATGTCTTAATAAAAAGCAGCCATGCTAATGTTTTTCAGATGTCTTCCACAAACCCAGAGGTATTTAATGAAAATAAGCAACTACTAGGTGAAATAGGCTTAGCCATCTTTACAAGACTGTTTATAAAATGCTGATCAGCAGTGGGGAAACAAAGAGAATTGATTTTGAGGGAAGAAAGTCCACGTGTTTTAAAGCTTTCCCCAATATGAGAAGAACAGAGCCCTTCAAAATCTAGATAACATTTAGCAAGCCAGTGCACAGAAAGTGTGAGCCTCCTCAGAAGGCTGCCCAAAGATCCTTTTAAGCAATGTGAGCAGGGAAGTGCTGAAAATGAGGCTAATTAGCTGTTTGATGTACTTGACAGAGAAAGATGTCTGCAAGCAGAGAAAAAAGACTGCAAACACAGATATCCCTCATTGTATTATTGTTCAAAACTTTAATTAATTTCTTGAGGACTATCTTTTCCATAATTTAAAAACGGTTTAAAAGATGTACAACTAACAGGTTTAGAGTGTTTCCTTAACTAATCACTCGCACTGCAGGAGGCTGAAAGTGATGGAGCACACTCTGCACACTCCTCAAGCCACCCAAGAATTACTTTTCTAGGCGCTGGCTTTAGTTCTCCCTCTGTTTGCCCAGTGGCACTGACAAAATGTGTGACTTGATTCTACGAATGTGCAGCGTGAAGCCCAAATTACTGTAATCGAGCATCCTGGATGCAGAAAGTACAGTCTGAAAATGTGCCTTTGTCGTTGCCATCCTAAGAAAAGTGAGAAGCAAATTCTGGTTAGAGGTTGGTTAAGGAATACAATGTTCTGGGCTTTAAAATACAGCAAGCACAAAGGAAAAACATTGGACACCAATAAGGGACAATGTTTCTTAAAATTATAATTACATATATTATGTATTAAAATTATAATTAAGGCAACAGCAACCAAGACATTAACATGCAGTTAATCATGAAGTTTCTGTTTATTTTAGTTATTCATACCTGAATTGACCTAAGTACCAATAGTGAAAAAAAATGACAAAACCAAAAACTTCTAAATGTAATAAGTTAAGATATGTGAGTTCAATAATCTTAAAAGCATATGTACGGGACAACTGTGTCTTGTTGGAGACTTATTCAGATCTACCAAATGTGATTCATGGGAAATTGGAATGGGGGTTTTGTGAGATGTCCACGACTTTTGATTGAGTCACAGATGACGTTAGTTGGGTGGGTTCCCGCCTGGGTTCCCGCCCCCTCTCTCTTTCTCTGAGCTATTTGCATGCATGAGCACCTGTTAGACAATCCACTCCTTCACTCAATAAATAGGTGTTGAGGACCTTACCAGGTGGCCTGGCTAACGAGGCCAGAGGAGGAAGGCGAATACATAAAACCTCTTGTACTGAGCTCTCACGCTACTTGGGACGAGAGGATTCAATAAACAGTACAAATATCTAAATGTTGCCTCCGCAGGGGATAAGTTCAGTGGACAAAATCGGGCAGGCAACTGTGTGGGGCTTGTGACCCGCTGGTGTTCGAGAGGAGGGCTTCAAGCAGGGAATAGCAGGACAGGTCTTGCATCTTACACCCACTCTAAGAAAGAAATAACGAGATAAACTGGGGGGATACCTTACAGTGCTTCCAGCAAGGGATAATAAAATAACTCCATTAAGGGACTTCAGCCACCACTGGGCAGGAACTTGAAGAGCTATGAGTAAACACGGGGTTAATATCCACAGAGGCTATATCAGAGATGACAGGTGATGTTTTTATCTCCACCTTTGATCTTGCTCTTTCCATTTCCTTCTGGATGGGGCTCTGTCTGTTATGCCAGTTAACAATTGTGTCTGCTATTCTACTTGGTTTCCCAGATGAGCGAACCCTCACTCATGAAAAAAAAGGAGAAAAAGCATAGATTGCCTTTAGCTTCTGTTAATGTCTGGAAAGAGGAGCTGTTTAACTGTCACTCAGAGAATGAGTGAGAACTGAGCAGGTACACAGGGGGAAGAGTCTCTATCAAAGCCATTATAGTGCATGGTCATTTAAGCTAGAAGAATGGCCATCCCGAAAACCATGAAGAGTTTGCTTTGAGTTGCTGTTAGCTGGTCCTGGGAAGAAAAGAAGTGGACAGTCTGAGGCCAGGGCACCCTATACCAGTCATACCATTCATAAATGCTACCCTCAAAATTTGAAGCTTGCACTTCTGCATAAGAACCATACCTAACACTGGTAGAGGAAGATGAAGGTCTTGTCCCTTGCTCCCATATTTACGGAGGAGGATGAGAGCTGGTGCTGTCGGGGATATACAGTGTCAATACACTCCTCTCTAAGGGCAGCTCCAGAGCTCAGTCTTAGAAGAGCTGGTGCAGCTAGCAGGAGTCAGCCGCCTGTGCACCCACAGCGGTATGGACAGTTGCGGTGAGCTTGCCCCATGGGCTGAAAATGAGGCTCCTGATATGAAAATAACCCTTGATCCTCCTGAAAATAGTAGTGAAAGTCAGTATCATAAACATTTGAAAGTCAGTATCATAAACATTTCAAACACAGCTGGGGGCCTCAAATTTAAAATATCAACTATCTTTCAAAGAGGCATCTGGCTACTTTCAAAGACAGTCTGGCGACCGAAGACATCGTGTCTGTTCAATAAAATATAGTCCTCCTAGGTCATCCTTGGCCCTACTGCAAGACTCTCTCTCAGGATCCTATTGAAATAGACAAAGAGCGATTACAAGATTTTAAAGCAGACAAGGGTTAAATTGTGGAAAGACATTTCTAGAAGCAAAGTGAATCCGATAGGCAGATGCTAGTTATACTGTGACCTCGATACAAAAATGACAGGAATAAAAGGGCGACTTGAAATCTCAAGGCCAAACTGTCTACATATAAAGTCGTGCAATGAACACATGTAGCCAGAACTAAGCAGATGTTTAGAAATAAATCTGAGGGAGGGCAGCACAGCACTGGGAAATCCTAGGAGCACCGAGTCTCTTTAGCCGTAAGAGGACTGAGTACATTAAAGTCGCAATTTATTTGATGGGCCCTTGATATCTGGCAGGCTGGTGACAGCCTTGTTGCCAAGAGAGCCCCAGTTCCAGTCTTAGTCTGTGACTTTAAAAACTTCACTCGGGGAAAAATTACAGCCTGCAGCAGCAAGGGCATAGCCTACGGCACTAAGTCCCAGGGAAAACTGATTTGTGGCTCCTGGTCACATGTGCAGAGAGCCCCTGCTATTGACGAGCTCTGCTTCATCGGGATGTAGATCTATCTTGGCTAACAAGAAAGCATGAGAGGTCTTCATTTAGCCACTGAGCCCTGTCTCAAGGGACCCTGTGCAGCTGTCTTTACCTTCCTACCAATCAACACATCAAACGCTGCAGAATATATTTTCACTTTCAAAAAAAAAAAATGCAAACTGCAAACGAGATAAAGTTGCCAGAGTAGACTTGAAAAGGGGTGAATGACTACAGCACAGCTCCAGATATAAAGAATAAATCATGTGTGCCCGGCCAGAATTTTCTTATGTGCGTCAACAAGAAAGATAACTGAGTCTGAATCCACACGGCATCCACACCATATTAGCTTAGCTAGAAGGGATTAAAACCCTTCACACTAGATTTCTGACTTGAATTATTCTACGCGCCATACTTCCACAGGATTTCTCACCTAAAATAACTGCCCATTATGAATTTCGAATATTCATCTTAGTAACCCTCAAATAATTACTTTACATGGTTTTCTTTTTTTCTCCTTCGCTCAATCCATATAGATTAAAGCAGAAGTTCATTTCTTCTCTTTTTTTTTTCAATTAATTTCAACAAGTTTTCCCTTTCCTGAGAATACGGGCCTCCCCTGGAAATAAGCTCAGCGTTCTCTCCAATGATCAGTTCTTTTGACATTGATTCTAATATCATCAAGACCTTTCCCCCAGATGTTTTCCAGGAAGACTCCCTCACAAAAGGTCATCGCTGTTTCCCTGCTTTCAAGGATCCTTTAGGCTCGGCACTCTTGCTTTGGGATGTGTGCAGGTGCAGGAAAAAGAGAGAAGGTTACCCTTCAGTAAGCTCTATTTAATTCTCTAAAATGAAGGAAAGGTCACAGTGGGGAGGCAGCGTTCCACTCCCTATGCATTTCAAGGAAAAAAAAAAAAGCCAATGCTTTTGCTTTAAATTCCAGGTGGCCCAGGATGATTGGAATGTGAGGTTTGAACTTCTTCCCTTTCGGTTAGTCTGGAGGGAGATGCCACTGAGATTTACTGAGTGACTTCACTAGTTTCTCTAGTGTAGGCAGGGCAGGGGCTGGGTGGCAGTGTCCGTGGGGGCTACAGGTGCTGAGCTTTCTATGAGGAAATCATGATGAGGTTCTGGCTTCCAAACTCCCAGTTTTTGAAAAGTTTAGCATTCTTTCTCCTTTTCATGTCGGCATGCTAATGGCAACGTGCCATTAGGCACACCAAGTATACTTGCCCTGTGCCCTATATTTAAAGTATATGTAGATTAATTAATTTTATTTACCACTGTGAAACACCAGGCCCGTTGTGTAACATCACCACAGGATAAACATCAAGCACCAATTCAACTCACAGGCTTGAAACCTGAGCTGCAATTTGCAGAGTTCGCTTATCCCCTCCTACATATTTTTATATTTCAATGTAATCTTCAGGTCTCATTTCACCTTTTATTAAGAAAATCAGTTAATAGCTTTCAAGCCCATTCATTCCACAGAGGTTCCAAAGGAGGCTGAAAGAATGCCGATCTCCCCACAAAGGAGCAGACAACACATAAACTAGACTTTCAAGACAAGCCATGCTACATACCTCTGTAACATCCGGATTAGACTATGACAGTGCCTACCTCCTGAGGCAATGCTTCCAGACCACCCAGGTGGCTCTGCTACTGCAGAACGCTGCCCCAGTCTGTTACCTTAAGAACCAAGGACCTGCAATTGTGCCTGAGCTTGAACAGCAACCTGTGTGTTTAGAGCATAATTGAAAATCAGAACACCGAAATGCAAATATTTGACATCTCGGACCAGTCGCTCCATCACAGGCAGGATTTCACCTCCTGTGCCCTTCTTGCCACTTGTGACAACTTTGTCCTGTGTATGTCCACAGATAGCAAGCAATTCATCAGTCCCTACCAGGGTATTTCCATTTAACGCAATCCCTAATAAATCAAAATCCCCAGAGTTAGCATATCAATAATTATATAAGTAAGCAGATTCGGTTTATTTCAAAATTTCAGGGAATAAGTAAAATGACATTTGAAAAGATGTGTGACAAAGGTTTCAGATATACTTACACAGATGTTTTATGAGTAATTTCTTAAAGGCCAAATGTCAGAGAGTTTGTAGAGAAAATCAAGTTTTACCCATTTCTCTAGTAAACAAGTTGTAGAGTCTGCTCTATAGCAGGTAGGGACTAGAGTTTAAATTAAGAGAAAGGAAGGTGGCCTATTTTATAATCACACCAATCTAAGGCGACCTAATGCCACCAAACCCTTACTAATTATCACAGTATTCTATCTGCAAGAAATGGATCCTTAGAAACTGTCCTCTGTGAGCAGGCATCACATTCAGGTAGAACTTTAGTGCCAGCCCTCCAGAAACAAGCCCACAGTCAGCATTCCTTATGGTTAGGATGACAAACAGACGAAAATTAATTTGGAAATTGAGTTTTCCCAGGACTGCGAATGCAGTAGCAGGGGACTTTCCAAGCATGCGCAGAGCCCAGGATAGGCTCCCAAAGTAGCAACACAAGATCCCAAACACCCAAGCCTCACCAGTTTTCCCTAGCAGAGAAAAGAACGTTTGTCTTTATAAGATGAATTAACCCAATTAAAACTGCATCATTAATGCTTGAAGATACTTTTAAAAAGAGTTAGAGACCATGTTTTCAAAGTGAAGGTTTTGACAGAGGCATCAGTCCCCTGTGATGGGTTTGAAGGATTAATCTTGTGCTGTGGAAGAGGCTAGTGATGCAGTCTTTGACAAGCCAAGAAATGTGTTCCTGCTTGTGTCCTTTAAGATGGAGTTTAGGATAAGATTAGCAAGAACTGTCCATGGCAATGTGTTGGCCACTATTCTATGGTCACACAATTTATACACAGTTAGAATAACACTGTTTGCATAGGTAGTTAACCGGCCATATTATTTTGGATTTGGTGAAGGAATTGTGAGGGAACTGCAAGATTATTAATACATAAACGTACTAATATGTACTAGTGAACAAGGGAAACAAGGCACAGAGGTTTTCACTCTGAGATCTGAACACACCTTGTACTGCCAGGTTAATTGTTTGTAAATCCTGCCTAGCTGTGTTTTTTTCTCAGACTTGCAGGCATAGAATAAACCAAATCAAACCACTTGAAAATGAGATAGAGAACTTTGGGAGACTGAACAGAACAATCTACCACTGCCCAAGCTAAAACATCCTTAATTTACCCATAAATAATTCCTAGCCACCAAATATATCCCTTCTCCATGTGAGTAGCTTATTTCATTTCACCTTCAACTTTAAAAACACGATAATGCAGTATACAACTATAATCCAACTAACAATGTTAGTATTGACAAGATACATTTCCAAATCTATTTTCTCAAATGTTTGTTTATTGTCATCAATAAGCATTTTGCATGTGGAAATATGCAAATATTTGAGTATATTTCATAGGCAAATGGAATAAATTATATGCCTTGTTTTCACATATGGTATGCATACTAATTTAGTGATTTGACTTTTAATGTATATGTAAATAATCTGATTACTAGACTGAGTTTGACCATTGATTGAAACAGATTCATAATAATCACTATGACTTTGTGGAAATGGTTAAAACTCTAATTTTCATTTCTCCAGTTTACAAATATGGATGATAAGACCTGCCACAGGAAGTGACTTTGAAAGTTGGGCAACATTCAGCACCTGTGACATACAGAGGCATTTGTTACTGATTATGCTATGTTACATAGTTTTAGGGAGAAAATAAAATATACTATGCTGAACAAGATTTAACTCTAAGGCTTCAAAAGACATTTTAAGGTAACATAATTTTTACATAGCTGCAATCAATACTCAGTCACTTTAATGCACGGTAATTCTAAGTTCTGGGTTCAAAATGTTTTAAAACAGAGTATCATTTTATAGTTTGGAAAATTTCTCAACTCTAAACAAATGTCAAACTAAGAGAAGACCGTGATTACTTGAAAATACAGGCATTTCTCCTTGTTGTGAAATTTAACTGTGACTTGACAGATGTTCATTAGAACCACTTAAAATATTTTAAAACAAATTAAAAAATATTGTTTGAGCATGGCTTCCCCACATATAAAGTAAAAGGCTAACGTGTGTGATCTTTTAAAAATAATGACTATTTTTGTTACTCTTATTTTCAAAAAAATATATGGATCAAATAAATTTTCTAGACTATATCTTGGTAAATCTTCCAATGATAACCATTTCTGTTGCTTGTGCACAGCAACAGAGCACTGCTCAGGTGTGAAAGCACAGCTGTTAGAAGACTATAAAGTCATGGAGACAAAAGTTATAGAAGGAGCATGAACAACTGTGAGTTGATGTGGTTAGGAATAAAGAAACAGAAGAAAAAGAGAAGCAGAGAGCCATTTGTCAAAGTGACCCTGACTGAGGCTCCTTGATAGAAGAGTCATTTCTCACTCCCTTGGTGAGATGAAGTAAAGGTCACTGGTCCACCTCTTCCCATGTGTGCTGTGTTCCACTTCTGCTGCAATCTTGTACTTGGGGTTATATCAGAGTAGAAAAAGACAAGATGTCCTGAGTAAACTGGGAGCATGGGGACCTTGGGAGAGGGCTGAAGGGGAGGGGAGAAGTAGGGAGGGGAGCAGAAAAAAATGTAGAGCTCAATAAAACAATAAAATTTAAAAAAGAGGAAGGACATGAGGAATAAAGAAAAGAGAGGGCACTGTTTTTTCACTCATTTCCTTCAGACAATGTTTAACTGTTTACTAAGATAGATTAGATAGATAATGAGATAGGTAATGATGGTGAGGAGGATAGATAGATAGATTCATAGATAGATAGATAGATAGATAGATAGATAGATAGATAGATAGATAGTAGATAGATAGATAGATAGTAGATAGATGATTGATGGTAGATAGATGATAGGTAGGTAGGTAGGTGACAGAAAAGTGAATGATAGATATAGAAGACAGATTGAGAGATGATAGACAGATAGATATTACTGGATATTACATATGTATGTATGCAATGTTTGTATAACATTCTGCTTAAAAAGCAAAACAAAACTCTGTCCAATCACAAACACGTTGCAGTCGGTAGCTGTACTTCAGACCACAAATCACAGTGAAATCCAGCTTATTTGTGTCTGTGTAACCCACAAAATTCCTTTTAAACTCGATATTGTTAGAAACATTCTACCCCAGATTTGAAAGGATTTGCTTATTATTTTCTACCCCAAAAGATTAAGTATTAAACAATGACCCCCAAATAGATAAGCGCCTTGTTTGTTAAGAAGCGCTGTCTTACACTTTCCTAACATTAGAGCTGGATTTCACGGTCACAGGAAAACAAAACACACATAATGGAGTGGTTATTAATTCAATAAATCCAGCAACTCTCATGCTCTCTGGGCAAAAGGCAAAGTTAAAAGCAGCTGTTCATTGAGGACATATGGGCCATGGCCAGGGTGAGGGAGCTGCCCGGCACATCATCCACCACTTTTAAGGCCGACTGCACTCAATTTCTTAGACAATCTACACACCATTTTCAGTTCTGTACCTCCATAATTTATCACAACAATACCTCAAGTGCACGGCTCAGAGGGGAAAATGAAAGCAATTTACAGTACCGAGATGAAAGCATCTGGGTGGAGAGAGAAGACCTACTATGTAAATCATATCCACGGCTTCTAGGAATGTTGACATAATATTCTGGAATTAATTTTTCCCAACATTCCTACGTAGGTCACGCAAAGGTAAGTCCAGTTTCTCCTCTCTACCTCTTATATCTGGAGTTGTTTATCAATATGTTAAAGAGGAAATTGATTTTAGCTCTCCCTTCTACAGCGACAATAAGAACCTTATGTATAAAGCCTACCAAAACAATGAAAGGAATCACTTGAAACAGTAGTGTGCAATCTTTATATATGTTTCTCAGTTAAAGGTCATAGGAAGACAGCAATAAAAAAATGAAGAATCACATTTAAATAAGGAATCGCAATCTATGTGAAATAACAATTTGGATTATTCTAAACTAAGATCATCATGTCTTTCATTAAATTACATCCATAAACTCTGCCTCAGATTTATATCAGCAAATTTCATTGATGACAAACATCTTACTGTGGAACAAATTGGCATGAAGGGTGTGCACTGCCATACAGTGCATATTTCATGCGATGGCTTACATTCAATTCTAATGAGAATAGCACACTGATATCTTCATCAGAAGCTAGGCAATTCATTACTACCACCCCCGCATCACTCTTTTGTCTTCTCTCCTGCTGCCTTAGTATTTGCAGGGCTGGATGAAGCAAAGGAAGAATGAGAGGTTACAAGATAGTAACAACTGTCAAGCAAAATCAAGTATCTCAGGACCAAATGTAAGCATTTGACCATTCTGACAGTAGACCATTCTGAGTGTCATTAGTGATGCACAGTGTGGATCTTAACTTCTGGATGCCACACAAGGCAGGATCAAGCCCTTTAACATAGGTAAGGAAGGAAAAGAGAGTATTAGAGATGAAAATCTTACCAGCGTGTTCATTTAAAACATTTCTTATGTTGCAATCAGAATAAATGATTCCCTGTTTTTTTTTTCCAAATAGCTTAATCAGTACAGCAGCTTGAAAACTGAAAATATCAAGAATCACTCTTTCTTATAGCAATTAGGAATCACCTTGTCCTGTAATTATAGTTGCTCATCTACTGTTTAAGGTGTGAATTGTGTATTCATGTCACTCATGTCTGGGCCATCTCAGTACTGATGCATAAGAAATACTTGTGTGCTAATGTTAAAGCTTTGTCCATCATTTATATTCCAAATATTTTCCTGCTCCTCATTACCTTACCATTGTTTCTACTAAATGCTCAATGACCATTTCCTTGCTTAGCTCACAGGAAAACTTCATGAGATGATTATTACATTTTACAGTAATAAGACTTATAATCATTACAGATATTTCATGTGTTAGAGATTCAAGGTACAGAAAGATGCAATGCCTTGCTTGACACTTATGGGAGAACAGCTGAGGAAGCCAAACGTGCCTTCTTCAGATTTAGTATCATCAACTCCCAGTTATATTATTGTTATCACTATAGTTTTTTAAATTAATTTTGTTATATTTCACATATCTGCTTTATGAATTTCCCTATTCATCTTCTTTTCAGAATGTTGTTTATATCATGGTCAGACACAAGTCCTCATCATTTTATTTCAGTTCTTTATTTCTTTGTAGTTAATCCTCTATCTACCACTTAACACACAGTGTAAAACAATCTTATTTTCCTATGTACTCAATTGATATTTAATAATTTGTCTTTTCCTAAGCAAATAGGATTCCCAGATTCTCAGCAGTAGTGACTCAAAAGATTTGGATTCTATTTTAATTATTTGATAAAAACATAATAGGGCAAGTCACTTATTTATCTGCTTTTAAACATTTTCACATTTAATTCACCTGTCTACTATTCCATATAAACTTTATAACTGCTTGGAAACGTGTGTAAGAAATATTCAATACTCAGAAATTTCATTGTTTATGTCTTAATTCAAAATTAAGACTCCCCATAATGACTGCAATCACATGCTAACTCAAAACTCATTTTTTATCATGTTAGTGTGACTCCTAATTTTTTTGAAAAGCTAAATAATTCTTCTCTTCTACTTTGCTTACTTGTTTATTGCTCAAGTGAAAGAATTAATGAGTTAAGGCAGAATTTGATAGGTCATCCTTGAATACTTTCTTCATTTTAAATAAGTTAATTTTTATCAACTTCGCATTTTGGGTATTGGACAAATGTTCAGTGGGCAAAGTACTTACTGGACAAGGATGAGAACCTAATTTTGGAACTCAGTATCCACAGGTGGGTGGAGACAGGCATCCTCTAGGGGCTCACTGGCTAGCCAGTCCAGTCAATCAGCAAGTTCTAGGTTGGATTAGAGGCATTGCTTCAATAACTAAGGTGTAAAATGATAGAAGAAGACATGCAATATAAACCACCAGACACCACATATGCACATCCAGGTGAGCATCCCTCAGCACACATACATGTTACACCCACAAATCAGCATACCTACACTTCACATACACAAATCACATTGTTCTACAACAACAGTGGTTCTGGACTCAAGCCTTGTCCTGTGGCACATCTCCACAATCGAGTGTATAGAAGGCGGAAACAGTTTTAAGGCTAGTTTAAGGGCAGCCTAGGCTGTATATGATGCTAAATAAATAAATAAATAAACTTAAACTGTAATAAGGATGTTTAGCATTTTTTTCAAATACAACAGTACAGTTTTCTTTAAGAGTTCTTTTGTCTTTTCTTATAAATGGACTTAATCATTTATTACTTTATGTAGCAAGGTGAAAGCCACTATATCTCTGACACAATTGTTCGTTTAGAGGTAAATGATGGATAATTTTTTTTAACCAACATTGAACTAATGTCTGTAATTGATTTAAGAATACAAATAAGAACTAAATCCTTTAATTGGCCAGGTTAGCTAACTGTTGACCACTACTGGCCCCAGTTTCCAGATGAGAGGTTTTTCACTTGCCCATGTGCATATGACTATTGAAGTGGTATGGATTCTATCCCATGTAATATGATGGCTGGGCTTTTAACACTTATGCTGCCCTTGCCATGTGGAGCAAAATTCTCATAAAAGAGTAGAATGTGCTGCTGCAGTTCCAGCTATGTTATGATCGTCAGCTATGGTGTACTTGTGATGTACATAGGCAGGAAGTGCCTACATACTTGAAAAGTCAGGAATGACCCGTGGACAAAGTAAATATGGACTTAATTTTGATGACTGAGCAGGTCTCTAGGAGCATTAAAAAGAAATGCTTTAGGCAGAGCAAGCTATATGGGTGAAGGTAGGATTTAAGAAAAGGAATTTGGGGAAAAAAAGAATATTCGGTCACAGACCTTAAAAAAAAAGAAAAGAAAAGAAAAGGAATTCGGACATGAATACAAAGCAAATGTTTGCAAACAGCAGGAGATAAGACCAGCAGCCTAGGCAAGGTCCTTGTCACATACTTCACTCTTAGAAGTTTTAAGAACTTCATGTGGATGTAAGCAAGATCTGTTTTATTTAAATTCCTTTCATGCAATGTTTTGATCCTATTATTTCTCTTCCCCTAACTCCTCCCAGATCTTCCCCACCCCCCTCGTCACCCAACTTGATATTCTTAGCCCCCTCTCTCTGTCTTCTCTCAAACCAAAAAAAGGTATACACAGAACAAACAAACTAACAAACAAAAACAAAAACAAAAAAAAAGCAAAAACAAAACACGAAGTTCATTTTATATTGGCCCACTGCTCCTCGGCATGAAGCATGCTCTGGAGAGTGGTTTCTATATCAAGTGACACTCCACCTAGAATTTCTTCCTTTGCCAGTGGTGATTATCAATTCCAAATAACTTATTATTAGAGGTGGGACACCACTTTGTCCTCTCTGTGCTGGGACCCCATCTGGCTTGAACCTGTGCAGGCCTTGTGCACTCTGCCACAGTCTCTGTGAGTTTATAAATCCATCATTCCTGCTGTGTCAGGAAGACACTGTTTCCTGGGAGGTCATCCACCACATCTGGCTCTTACATTCTTTTCACATTTTCTTTTGCATAGATAACAACCAAAGATAACAAAAATAAAATATAATAAGAAAAAACACTAACAAAAAAATCACATTGAAGTTGGACAAGACAAACCAACAGAAGGAAAGAAGCCCTAAGGGAAGGCACAAGAAAGAGAGACCCACCCATTCACACACTCAGGAGTCCCAGAAAAGCACTGAATATATACACAGAGAACCCTGTGTGGACCCCACAGGCCCAGTGAATGCTATGCAATCTCTGTGAGTTCATATGAGCTTTGCTCAGTTGATTAGAGGGTCTTGTTATCCTGGTGTCCTCCATCCCCCTCTGGCTTTTTTTACCTCCTCTTCCACACGATTCTTTGAACTCTGAGGGAGAAATTTGATGGAGACATCCCATTAGGAAGTGTGTTCCAAAATACCTTTTTCTCTCTATGTATTTGCCTGGTGGGGGGAGCTGTTTTTGTATTTGTTCCCTTCTGCTTCAGAAGGAAGCTTCTTTGATAATGGTTGAATAAGACATTGATCTATGACTATAGGAGAATATTATAATGCCATTTTATTGTTATTTTTAAGTTTTTAAAAACCAGGTTATTTGATTTTTATCCTAGGTATTTGATTTTTGCCTAGATCTCTGGGCAATCTACTCTCTGGTTCTTGGTTACCCAAGCATTGTCAGGTATGGCTTCCATCTCATGGAATAAGTCAAATTAGATATGGTTTGGTTACACCCACAAGCTTTGTGCCATCATTGCCTTAACATAGTTTATAGACAGGACAATTTGTAGATCAAAGAATTTATACCAGCCTGAGCACACTTGATTTCATCCATTTAGATTCTTATAAATCTTTCATATTCTTTATCTTAGCATGCTTTGGTCACAAGAGCTCAAATACTAATGCTACATGTCAAGCACACTCATGTATAGCATGTGATTTCCCTGGCTCATGAGTGTCATAAGTCTGTGTCATACCTATTAAACCAGTAGAACAAAGATATGAAAATGAAGAGAACACTGTGAACCAGAAAGTCACCTAGAAAAGAAGATAGGACATGTCAGCCTGCATCTCAGTAGCCAGCATCTATCAGCATCCTGCATCTCAACGTTGTGCATCTCAGCATCCTGCATGCTACACAAAACTAGTTTGCAGAGTCACATACAAGGAGAGGAGAAAAATGAAATACAGCTTACCTCAACTGACTCACATTGGCTCAGAATGTAGCCTTACTGTGGACTCAGATGTTGAATTCAGAGCAAGGAAAATCATGATCTAGAAAGCCCTACTTGCTGTCATTGACTTCTTAATTGAAAGTCTAGGTCTTTAAACTCATACAACTTTCATTGTCAAGTATTTGACAACCCATATTCCAGTCTATAAAAGAATACAGATTTGATCCAAGTAGAAGCTTACTGAATTTCCATCTAGTCTTATTCTGATTAGGAACCACAGAAAGTAACTTTTTGGGTAATTCCTTACCAAAAGAACACTAATATATACCCTACTGATTTTTAGAAGTATTTCCTGAATTTTGTGAACCTAAACTGGTGACTATTTTAAATACTACCCAAATGTATTATAGGTAAATTATTTTATATTACAATATAAAAGCTTGAGGAGGAAATATTTTAAAGTTTATTTGATGGATACTCGGTATATTATTTGCCTATTATCTGCCCTGTGGAAAACTTATATTCCATTGGGATGGGAGAAAACTAGCATCTATCTTGTTTCTTGAAAGTCTCCGTCATTAACAAAGTGCTTCATCATCTTGATGTTAACTATGGTGTTGATTTGCATGAAGTTAAATGTCATGTTAGCAACATGTGCAAACATTCCTGCCGTACTTCTGTAAATCAGGTTCAACTCTAAGTACTTCGCATGACTCATTTAATCCTTGATAACATAATAAAGTAATTTTCAGACACTAAGAGGTAGGAGCAGAAAGAGTAAGCGACTTACTGTAGGACTTTGTCAACTACTTCCTGTGGAGCTGTGGTACCAACTCGGGAAACCTATCCAGTATCCATGAAGGAGACCAAAAAGTAATACTAGAGGGGAACGTAAAACGTTATTTTGTTAAATCCGAAAACATATTCCTAGGTTAGGATTTAATTATAGGCCTCTGTTTGTGGACACTGAAAAATCTAATTCACAAATTAAACCAAAACATTAATATTCTGGCCATGTAAACATCGGAAAGGATGCTCTAACCAACATCGTTAATTACCAGCTGAAGTAAATTGCCCATCGCCAAATTGGATAAGGAGTCAAGGTGGCTCTACTACAAAAGGAATTATGATAAACAAAAGGATTTTATTTAAATTACTATTGGTGAAGTGGCTTTTCTAGGTAGGATGTGGGTATTTAAAATTAATTTCATGCCATGGTTTAATTACTAATGAATTTGCTCCAAGGAAGTCTGATGACAAAGATCAGCGCTATTTAATTTCATTGGGAGTATTAGTCATTGAATTAGTTAATTAAGAATATTACAAAATCAATCTTAATTTTAAAATTAGTCCCAGTGTGTAAATACATTAAAAATTATAAGCTCCTTGTACCTCTCCAAAAAAAAAATGTTTAGGGAAAAAAAAGAATAAAGAAAATTTCACAATATCCTGTGTCGGTTGTGAGTCTATCTTTTGTAACAATCCATTTGTCCTCAGTGTTCTCCGAGGTGCTCTTTGATAATGGTATCGGAGCCACCTGCCAAGTGTAAGTCGTATGAGGCTCAACTGAGAGAACGGGTATGTGCAGAGATTTTGAAACTATGTATGTGAAATTCAAAGTACTGCAGTTCCTGTTAGCGATGGGTTGTGGGCAGTTCTCGCTCATGCTTGAGACTACCTGGAAGATATCCATTTTAAAATTTTGGCTAGAAGAGATTTTAAGACTAAATTTCAAAGAAACAAACAAGACATATCTTTCACATTTTCCCTAAATTCTAGAGTTAATTTTATTTGTCTGTGAGACTGAACCACAAAACCCTTCTGCTTGGTAATGTACCCATGAAGAGATAATGACAGAGAGAGGTCACTTCAAATACCTTCTGGGTTGGCACATCTTGTAGATGCTTTGACCTTTGCCATAGAAGTGATATTTTAGTTAATATTCTGGGACTCTTGCATGATGTGTTACTTTTATTGAATGCTATTTACTTTTATGTTTCATACATAAGACTGGAACTTGCACAGGGGAGGAAGAGAGGATGTGTTCAGCTACCTAGATAAAAAGCTGTCTCAGCTGAATTGCTGTGAGGTGACTGTCTGGTGCAGGAAAATAATGAGATGACTAAAATGCATATCTTGAATATCTTAGAGCCACATAGTTCATGGTACAGTAAAAACTAGCAATGGAAGACAATGTTTTATTACACATCCTTCATATTTCTCTCCACCTCTTAGCTTCTGCACATGCATGCTTGTTGGGATGTTATCTGTCACAGACTGGAATGTTGGCTGGTGACTGTGCAGGTTTCTGTGGCCTTAGCATGTTCTAAGAGGTTTTATGCCTGCAAAGGTTTTGAAAACTCAGGAAAATTGGGAAATAAGAACTTTCACTTTAACATAAGTGAGAAGCTGGTATTCTGTTGAACTGCAAGACAAGGAAAAGAGATGAATGGGGGGGCTTATTCTTGTCTCTGGTTCCTAACACTGTATGTGGTGGTTCTTTAATAGTGTAAGGGAACTATTTCTTGAATATTTTTTATTATCTGAAATGATACTGCAGTGATGGTATGTGATTATCATTGACTTTCTAAAGACCTTTTGTGTGGAAATTTACAAATACACAGCAAAGTTAAAAAGACGCTATCTAAGGTGAGCAATATGAATTTTATTCCAGACACTGTGAGTGTTGTTATGGCAGCCATGGATTTTTATTGCAGCACTTCAGAAAGTGCTGACTTTTGTTTTTGGTTGTATGCCCACTGCATACCCAATGTCAGCAAGTAGTTCCAGTCTCAGTTCAATGAAAACCTCAACTGGGTTCCTTGGAATCTTCCCTGAGCATAAGTTGTGCAGGAACCAGCCACAGACCATTGCAGAGTTTCTAAGTGCAGAACAGGGGCAATCCTCTCCTTCCACAACTCTGCTTGCACTTGCCAGTGGCTCTAGCCCTCAAGTGTCAACTTAGTATTGATGTCACAGAGTCTGTTGAGTTACATTTAAAGTTCTAGTTGCCCAGAATAGAGCCAACTGGGTGCCTACCCTCAAGCCCGAGCCATAAAAACTAAAATTGTCACTCGTGCTGTTTCCCTCCATCAGATTCCAACTTTCTTCCAGAATCTTGCTGCTGTTATGCACTGTGTGGATCCTTCTGGGTTTGTTTTGCTGTTTTACTTGTCTAGAGCACAAAGGCATTTTCTGTAAGGACTTCTGTGTGCTTACATGACTGCAACAGTATTTATAAATTGCTACCCAAAAAGTGAGAGTTTTAGCAAATCTATTTTTTTCTAAAATGTTTCATAATTTAGTGGCTGAAATAATAACCCATGCTTCTCAGTCAACTCATGCTTCTTGGTCCAGAAGCTTCTACATTCTGGAGGTAGACAGGTCTACTTTGCTCACCTCTTGTTTTCTAGAACACGCTAAAAGACTTAACCACACAGCTGCTGTGAATAAAAGTCTGACCCACTCAGTAGATAAATATGTCAATAAATTTGGACATATTTGGAGCAGGGAAATTTATGTTTGAATTTCAGTTCTACTAGATCATTTTGTGATAACTTAAAATGTCAGCTAGACTTTACTTCCATTGTACCACATCTAAATTGGTCTGCTCACACCCAATGTCCTCGTGATACTTATATCAATGGAGACCAAGTAAAAGAATTCAAAGCAGCATAAATATAAATTCTTGTTATTTTTAGGCAAACTTTTCAATTAGAGACATATGTCAAGGATAAGTTGACATTTATCGGGGGACATGTATCCAGAGAATACTGGTTACAGGCTTTGTTTAGCAACGTGGAGTAAATCACTCTCAGTCAGTAAAGCAACTGGCAGAACACTGCCACTCATTCAGAAATACTTGAAATGGGAAAATAACATTGAAATCACTAAAGGAAAAGTCGTAGATTAAACACTGGTCTGTTAGGATCTAATAAACCACAAAAGCAACTCCTATGTTGCCCCAGGTACACATAGAGAAGTTTGGGAGTGTGAAGAGTCACCCTAGTGAGGATAATCTACACACACAACAGTAGTGGAACCATCTATGAAAGATCTTGTACCAAACTGACATGATGCTGTTCCAATTGTATTTTCACATCATGTAATTCAGATGTATAATTATCCATAATTCCCACATTATGTTATATGTAAGAAAATTGGAGATGTCGAAGGTCCTTTACTTACAGTCCAGAATACATTGATTTGAATTCAAGCCTGTTTCCTTCAGAACCACACACCTAGGAGACATTCAGTGCATCTTACTCAAAGAAAAATGCAAAACCAGTTTCAATTTTTAACATGCATTAGGAAACTCAGAGTTTTACTTGTTTCAATAGTGTATTTCTGGTGATAAACATCTTCAAATTGTTTAAAATATAAATATAATTGGGATGGTTTAGTGGCCCAAATGGTTAAGTTGTAGGAGTTTTAAAACATAAGCTGGAGGACTGCGGAAATGGTTCAGTAATCAAACCCTTGGCATGCAAGCAACAGGGCAGGAGCTAGAACCCTAAGTAAATGCGGAGTGGGTAAGAGAAATCACCTGTAAGTTCAGCCTTTAAGGATGAAGATAGAGTAAGGGGATAAAGCGAGCACACTGGCAGGTGAGACTAGTTGTAGCACTGAGCTTGGGCTTGCTTGAGAGACTTTGCCTCAAAAATATAGGTGGAAGGGTAGAGCAAAAAATAACAAACAAACAACAACAAAAAATACGTCAGTCTTGGGCTTCCATACACCCACACAGGCAAAGATGAATGCATATCCCCACACATGTGCAAATAGAAAAAAATATAATAGAAACAGAAGTGATTGAGAATACTTTTAACTTAATGCTCTTGACTTTGTACAAAACTGTTTCACTAGTAATGCTTCAGAAAAAGTCCAACTATTGTTTTCATTTCAGCAAAAAGTGACATTTTGGTGCAATTTTTGAAAGTGATAAAATTTTCTATGAATTCAATGGAATCAACCAACAGAGTGAACAACCCAGCTGTAACGATTGGCCTTCCCAAAGCCAGGAAAGTGAAAAGGGATGAAGATGATGATGGAGTAGGAATATAGGGGACAGTATCAGGGTGCATGTAATCTGAGGGGGAAGTAAAAAATCATGGGGGAGGGCTAGGCTTGGAGTATGAGAAAGTACAGAAGGGGAGTAAAATCATGCTAACGATGTCCAAAAGGTCACAATGAATCATACCTAGAAATACCTGTAATATGTATAAGTCAGTATGTAAATATGTAGTTTAGATGAAATTTTCTTTTCTGGTTTGACGATGGCTCTCCATACCTCAAGAGCCATAAACTATTTAACAAAATCCCCAAATACCAGGCAAGACAAACCCTATTTTGAGTTGGTCACACTTGTCCAAGAGACTCCCCAACACTACAGACTATTTCTTTTACTCTTGGATGCCTCACAGAGGTTGAATGAGAGTCCCTATTGTTTGATAGACCATCCATCCACTTCAGTCCCAGTGCCTAAAGGACTGATTGGCCCTTACTGAAAGCACCCTCCCTGAGGACTGCCTTTCCCAGAAGCACAAAGCACTACGCAAGATTCTAAGAGAGGGAAGAAATTAAAAGTGCAACCCAACTATGATTCACATAAACCACGATGATGATAAACATGACATGATAATCCTAAGGGCACAAAGGTGACACGTACACCTTGATGCTAACATCTGTCTGGTAGGATATAAGGCCTGCTCAACAAGAATAAAATCATTCTTGGTATTGAAACCCTAGCCAGCTACCCAGGGCTTAATGAAGTAATAGATCTTGGAATATAT
>NW_026067890.1:12140812-12190391 GCF_014885135.2 Alexandromys fortis
AATAATATATTCTGCATATATATAATAATATATGCTATTATATTATTGCATCTCCTAGAAATGGCAGAAGCTACACACACAAACTCTCAGCAAGATGGCTGCCTGAGCATCACCTAAGGAAGGATAACACCTAAGGAAGGATAACACTGATGTGCAAGGAGCAAAGCTCAGGAGGCCTCAGCTCTAGGCAGAGCCCTACAGCGGACTAAGTAATGCTGAGAGAGGGAGAGATAGTCATCCTCAGGGAAGTAGACACCAGTTTGTTATCTAATACCAAGTGGTCCGCTGTACAGGTGTGTGTGTGTGTGTGTGTGTGTGTCTGTGTGTCTGTGTGTGTGTGTCTGTGTGTGTCTCACTCTGTGTATGTGTGTCTCTGTGTGAGTGTGTGTGTGTGTGTGTGTAAAACAACATTTATTGAAAAATAAAAATGTGAATTTTAAAAGAAATGCTATTAGGAGTATATGGAAGGGTTTGAAGGGCAGAAAAGGAAGGGAGGAATGATACAATTATATTGCAATCTCATAATATAAATTATTAAAATAAAAATAGGAAGGGCCTGGTTACAAAAAAAACTCTAATCTTTACTATCTTCAAAAGTTGTAATTTTTTATTTCTAACTTTTTAGATCTGAAAAAAGCAATAACATACTTTAGGAAGTGCACTTGAAAACATGTTTTCAATCTGTAACTGTCAAAAATAGAAAATTCAAATGAAAAATATTTTATTACTTTGAATTTTTGAAGAAATTGAGTGGAAACAAAATATATTTTTTATAATCTCAATGAGAATTCACACTGTATACCTGTCTTCCTAGTTTTCTTTGTTTAGGGGTTGATTTTCTCATAAAAGGATGTGTTAGAAACTTGAATGTGAAGTCCCCCAAATCTTGCTAAGCCTTTCCTTGGCTAGTGGATATAGCTTCTAAAATGAATCTGAATTCAATTGAATAGACACATAGTATCAGTTACCTGGGGTCATGAGCTTCTTGCCTACAATGTGTATTTGTAAGGGGATATTTCTAAATTACACCACATCACATCACTGAAAAATTTTTATGTATATGAACTCTAAAATATTCTGGTCAATTTTCATTATTCTTTCTTGAAAGGCATTTGAGCATTTCTAGGATGTGGTACTACTATATTAGTTACTTTCATCATTGATACCAGCAATTCCTATCAAATGCAGTTCAACTAAGGAAGAGTTCATATGGGCTCCATTTAAGAGGAATACTGTCCGTCAGGACAGACAGGCTTGGTGTGAGAACAGTCATTCTGGGTCTGCAGGCAGAGAGGAACCAGAGAGCTGTGCCCATAAGGTTTCTTTTCTTCATCCTATTTCACGGTATGGTGCCACCTGTATTTAGGGTGGTATTTCCTCTTCAGTTAGACTTCTCTAGAAATGCCCTCAAATATACACCCAGAGGTCTGATTTCTAGGTCATCAGTCAGGTCGACAAGGAAGATGATCATTAAAGACATGAACATAATGAGACCAACTTTGTGAAAAATGTTCTAAGTGTGCTAGAAATACCAGCAACAAAAAATACAGACACATACACACAGAGATACATAGTTACCTATATACACACACACAAAGATAACTTCAAGTAATGTCACCATCAACATCAGCAGATACTTATGAATGTAATTATAATTGAAACATCTTGTTTCAAAGTTGACACATAAAATTCTTACTTTCAGTTTGATATATAGCTTTGAATTTTCGTGTGCTGGTATGATCCCTTTAAAATTTAACTCTTAGGACTGTAAATAAATTAATAATATGCAAAACACATTTTTAATATTACAAATAAATTTTAGATTCTGCTGTACTTTCAATTATTAAAGAGTTTCTATCTGCATTTCTAGAATAGCCCACAGGAAGATTACTGCATTTCTTCAGTAGACTGTTGGTCTTAGACAAGAGTTGAAAATGTTGCAAGTCTATAAAACCTGAGGATTACAATGTATATTTAAGCATTTTGATGCAGATGTAATATAGAAAGGGGGTGAACAGGTCCCTTGCTAGCAAAGAAGTATGTAGGTGTCTCTATATCTAGACATTTATGTTTTTGTCTACCTACCTGTCTGAAGATATAAAAATGCAGAAGAAAATATAAGCATTACAATAACAATAAGAAATAGACAAAATTTCATATTCTGAATATAATCACTAGTAATACTTATCCCATCCATGCTTCCTTTTGCTTGTAGAATGAACAGAAAGAAACCAAATCTCATAGACTGAAGCATGCTAAAACAAAATATTGCCATTACATTGCCCAAACTACTGAATACAACTAAGAAGTCACTCAACAATGTCAGAAGAGTAAAAAAGTATTATTTTAAAAAGATAGAAGGGGATACCCTTTATTGAGCGTTTTGCCCATCTTTGTGCATTGATTTTAGTGGCCATTCTGTCAACACTTTGACCTAGACGAAGGATTGGAAATATTGTGGGAATTTCATGTTAGCAAACCTGGAAAATTGTAACAAGTCATCTGTCTCCCAAAGTCTAATATAATAAACTTTATTGCTCTTTTGGGCACATGCTCATTTAATACAGATGGTGAAGACTGCAGAGTTGGGAAAGCAGAAAACAGGAATTCATTTGAACAAGAAAGAGAGAGAGAGAGAGAGAGAGAGAGAGAGAGAGAGAGAGAGAGAGAGAGAATCGTCCCTTAAAAAATAAGCTTTAGGAGATAGACTCTTCTTGTAACCAGATCCAAGTTTCAATGTTGTTCCGCATTCCAGTTTTCCCACAGTTGAGGTCATTCTTCATCTTTCAGATCTGAGCATCAACTTCTAAGATGCTACTTATGAAAACTAGTTTCTTTGCTCCTGTCGTCCTTCCATAACTTGAAGATACTTCGTCAAACATAAAAGCAGCAGATGGACTAGAGACTTAAATTCGTAGAATGGAAATGCAACAGTAAGAGTAGAAGGGTCAAAATGACTGTGTGCCACGTTGTGGAGCACAGTAACACCTTGATTAAAAGCCAATCTAAATTTTCAGCCAAACATTAACAAATGCTTCCAAATGATAAAAGGTATAATTTTTAAAAGTATTAATAACTAACTGACACCAATATCAACCAAGAAGTAACTTTCTACGATAATTATTGACTTTAATAAAAAATTTTCCCACTTAGAAATAGTTTTATTTGCAATTTCCCAAACTGAACAAATAATAACAGTGCCTCTGAACATGTTCAGAAAGTTTATATGTATGTTCCACGTTATAAGCATTTTGCTACTTACATTTTTCACTTCATTTCTGACTCTAGCACGATTAATAAAAACCCAGAAAGAGACACTGGGGCTCAGTCTAAGGTCAGAAAAGCAAAACAGCCAGTTACTGGCTCCTACCTCTGCCTCTGTTGAAAACAGTGATACTGCCTCCAGGAATCTCAGAATGAGACAGAGAGTGAGTTGTCTTATGTTCCTCTCTAAGATTTGGATTAAAGGCATACACCACTACTACCCAGTTTCTATATGGCAACTAGTGTGGCTTCTGAGATTAAAGGTGTGTGTCACCACTGACCAGTGGGATTGTTTTACTCTCATCTTCGGGCAAGCTTTATTTGTTCAAATAAAAATGAAATATCACTACATTTTCCCTTTTAGTCTAAAATAAAAAGGTTACAACTAATAGAAGACTATATACAATAAGTACAATGATTATATCCAATTTATGCCGGCAATAAATACATCAACAAGCCTATTTGCATTTGATAAATTCAGAGAAAATATTCCATAACTATTCTATCTTGGTGAGTCCAAAGTCTTGTACCTAATTTAATTTCTATCATAACTTGCTTTCTGCATTAGGTAAACAAGGAAAACTGTAGCTATAACTATCTAGTCTTCAACTCCCTCAGAGAACCAATAAGGAAATAATATTAGCAGAGTGAGTAGGAAGTGTAAGCAAACGACATCCCAAAAATGTGAGAAATGACAAAAACAGCTGACTGCCTGGACAGTCACCCAAAGTTCCTCGGCAACATTGGGGCATCCATCTTTGGCCTACATACCTAGTATATCCGACACTTTTCTGTAAAGCAGGATATTTCAAAGGGCTTCCCCTCCTTCTCTTGACAATGTATGACAGTCCCTTTTGTTGTGCCCTGATTATCCAATTAGGACAACATACTGTCAGCAATTGAGGCAAGGGTATTTTCTTGCCCAGTGGTTTACTTTTACCACAAAGAAAGTAAACTTCATTTGGAGTTTCTTAGATGCTGTTATCTTCTTTGAAGTAGACTGGTGTTTCCAGAAGCAGACATGTCTCATTGTCATAAAAATGAGCCTATGCTATTAAAATATCTTAATTGCCATATTCTGTAGATCTGTGAAGTGTTTGGAGTTGACCTGTCTATAAAATATATATTTGTTTGACCTTAAAAAGATACCTAATGTGACTACATTAGATTATAATAGGTGACTAATTGCTAAGCTATATTTCCTTATTATCCTAAACAGTTGGTAATAATAACTTTCAAGGATCCGCAAATTGCATTACATTTTTGAAAGTATAACATTATTTTTATTATTGTGTGTTTATACGAAGAACATAAAACCATATTAGAGAGTAAGTAATAGTATAAACATAGCAGAAATCAATTTGAAAATTAAATTTTTCAACTAACAAAGAAATGCTGATTTCGAAGACTTTGGGTTCCGCCTCAGCCATGTCAGAGTCTTTTGTTGGTGACACAAGAAGAATGTTGCAGGGCGCCAGAGTCTGTATAGATGCTGTACTCATTATAGTACTGGAGAAAGCAAGACTTGGCAGTAATGGGTTTGGCCCGGATGATCTTCTCTTTGGTGAATTTGCGTGAGTTAACGCAGCTTTCGACATCTCCCCAATTTGTGAATCTTAAGAAAAGACACACACAAAATGAGCTTAGAATTGTCCTTTCCAGTGAGCTTCGACAGTCACGAGGGCTGTATGGGAAGTCCAGGGCTGAAGCCCATCACTCATGTGACACCAGCCTTGGGGTAAAGCTTCTGCTCCTTCCCTATCTTTTCCTCTCCTACAGTTGCTATGCATGTGAACCCAGGTTGCCGCAAGGGAGAGAGATTTGCACCCAGTGGCTGCTACAGGCCCATGAGATGTGGGAATGATGAAGAAGGTGCTAGAGTTGGCTGGACTCAGCTCTGGTCTCCACCATCTAAGTCCTGAGAAAGGGACACCATTAATGCTGACAGCCTGCCTCTCATACTTAAGGCTTCTCTCCCAACCTTCTAACATCTCTCGTCTGACATCCAAACCTGTCATCTTTCCTCCATGGAGTCTCTATTCTCTTGACCCACTTCACTTTTCCCATGGCCATTGACAATGAATGAGAAGACATGTGAGCTCCCCAGTGAGTGGGAAGAGGTCACTATCGTAATATTCTGTTGTGAGTAGGAGACAGCTCATGCCCAAGGCATCCTCTGTGGATACCCCAGTCTACAGTGCCAGGGAGGGAAAGGGTGCTCAGCCAGGGTCCTGTTAAACCCCTGAAGGCACACTCCCTGGTGACAGAAAAGAATGCTGGCACACAAGTGCACACGTGTGTGCAAACACACACACACACACACACACACACACATACACACACACTCCGGCTGAGAACAGTGGACTTGTAAGCTCTCAGTACCAAGCTAGAAGGAAAACCCTCAAGATTTCTGTACCCATCTGTCCCCATCCTTCATACCTGACAGTGGCCCCTGACTTTCCCCTACAAGAGGCCACTGTAGTGAGAAATGACCCTGCTCCAGCAGAGGGCCCAGTGTCCCATTGCAGAAGTGTTCTTCACTCCTACTCAGGTGACTTACTTGACGTCCTTGACTGCTGTCAAGACGAGAAAATAGGCAATAATTAACAGCATCATTGTACCGGCCACCATACCACTAAAAATGGCAACTCTAATCCTCGTATCCACGTCTAACATCGTTCACACCTAGAAGAGAAGATTGGGCATCAGAGGTTGGCTTCACTCCCAAATTCAGCAGCCACTTGGCCACTGCTGCCCCATGTCTCAACCCCCAGTGAAGAAGAAAGAACCCAAACATGGATCCTCATGTGAAGAAGTAGAAGTCACATGGATCTCAGCTGGGGAAGAGACTTTATTTGTGGTTGAAAAGGGATTTGAGGTAGGTGGTAGTAGCACTTGACTCTAATCCCAGCATTCGGGAGACAGAGGCAGGCAGATCTCTGTGAGTTTGAGGCCAGCCTGGTCTAAAGAGCAAGTTCCAGGACAGGCTCCAAAACTACACAGATTAACCTTGTCTCAAAAACAACAACAACAACAACAAGAAAAAGACTTGATTGTAAAATTCAGATATCAGGAAATGAGGATGACAGTAGGAAGTAATTACTGTTTACAGGCAGTGAAGGACTCTTAGCGAATGAGAAGCCTGCACTGGAGCTTCCTACAACCTTCCCAACAGTGCTTACCGAATCAAATTACTCCACCAAGTACACTGGGTAGACCTGTTTCAAGGACTGAGGGAGTGACACTTCAAAATGTTAGTGCCCAAAACTGCTGAGGAAAAAAAAAACTATTTTGAAAGCAGTGCTTTCTTTTTTTTGAGGGGTGGGAGAACCCCACAAACAAACAATGTAGGTAATGGTATCTCAGGGTTAAAAAGATTGTGAAGGTGTCCAGTCAACCCCTTGCTGAGCCTGAAATAGGCTTGCTCAGACCATGAACCAGCTTGCTCAGGAGTTTCTTGTGCCTCATTCTGTCTCCTAGTAGACTACGCTGTCTCCCTGCTAAACACTTAGCCCTCCCACCAAGTCCCCTTTTCCTGGACTTAGTCTACTATCTGAAACTGGGGAGCAGCAAACCCAGAGACAACAGAAAATAATCTGACTACAAAGCATACTTACCAAATCAAGCCGTCTAGCACTGAATTAAGGACAATTAATTTAAAGCACATGCACTCACGTGCGTGCACACACGTGTGTGCTCGCACACACCTCAAAATAGAAGGAAAAAGGTTTCTGATATAGGATGCTTCAGAAACCTGCAGTTTCTCAAACCGGTGATTTGAGAAAAGGATCTAAACAGCTCTATCACAGCAGTTCAGACAAAGACCAGCGTACTCCACGGAGGGAGGGATAAGGTCTGCCAGGGCTACTAGAAGTTACCACCAGCTCCAAGCCAACCTCTATGACATCAGCTTACAGCCCCCTTCATCACAATTCTGAATTCAGTCCCACATCTAGGCATAGTTTAGCTTCAAGAAATAGAGGCTATTTTGTATCATTTAAAGTCTACCAGTTGAGAGACTGCCAATCAAAAACTGCTCAACCGTTTCAATTAATTAAACAGAATGATAGATGGAGGTTTTAAACACCCTTGATATTATAAGCTCCAGGTGTTTGGCTCTGTTCAGTGGGCATGTGGGGGTCTCTCTCTATGTTGTAACTCCTCTGCTACAAGCACAAAATCTGTCTCTGTGGTCACTCACGTGTTCAGGGATAGCATCTGTCTACCTTTAACTTTTCTAACTTTTCTTTATCGAGAGCACAATGTTTGTGGTGTTTGGCTTCTTGGGACCTTTGGGTCACCTGTCGCTGTGCTGCCTAGTTTTATGTTAACTCGATATAATAGTCATTTTGGAAGAGGGGATATTAATTGAGAAATGCCGTACTAAGCTGTCCTATGGACCAGCCTGTCATGCATTCTCCTGATGGATGTTTGCTGAGGGTGGTGACACCACGGGCTGGTGATAGTGGGAGCTGGGAGCTCAGGCTGGGCAAAGCTGGAGGAAGCAGTCAGTAAGCAGAAATCCTCAGTGGTTCCTGAATCAACTCCTGCCTCAAGGTTCCTGCCCTGTTGGCGTTCCTGCTCTGAATTGGCTCAGGGATGGACTATGATATGGAAGTGTGGGTTGAAATAAACACTTTCCTCCCAAATTGGTTTTGGCCGTGGTGTTTGACAACAGCATTGGAACTAAAGTAGGACCGTCTCATATTTTGAATCATGGGTTATAGACTAGGCCTTATAGACTCAAATGATGCTCAGTCTCTAGGTACTGGTAGCCACCTGGTAAGCTTCCCACTGGTTCATCTTAACTCCTACCAACTTTAAACACCTGCCGTTTATCACTTATACCCTTTCCAAGGAGCCAGAGAGTACCGCAGAGTCTACATCTCAGACTGGATTGTCACCATGTGGAGCACTGACGGAGTCTGACCCAAAGGTTTTCGAGTATATCTAAGGGATTCTGGAGCCAGATCTCAGAGCATAGTGCTCTGGCATTTTCTGTGGTTCTAGCAGTAAGCTAGGTAAGGGAGGGCTGGCAGCTACTGACTAAAAACCAATCCTTTAAAAAAGGTTTTCTCCAGACAAGTGCCAAAAAAGAAGATGACCTGATGAATGGAGACCCCAGGATTCCTCTCTGCCTTAACAGAAAATCTGTAGAATGATGAGTATACTGTTGCAATTCTCTGCCCCCTGATTTTGGTCAACATCCCTTCCTCTGTTAGGGATGCTGCAAGGCTCCCTTTCATATTCTCTTCCATTTTCTGGCACTAGTATTATAGTGCAAGTTTTCCAATGCTTTCTTTGTATTAGAAACAGTTCCAGTTCTTTTCAGTTCCACTCACAGTGCCCAGGGAGCATGGAACTTCCCAACACAGTCATCCAAAATGCTATTGGCTTTCTTGCCTTCTGATCTACTTTTAAAAACTTCCTTTATTTCTTCACAGCTTAAAATAACATATTTTTTTTCTGACATTATCTGCCAAATTTCCAGCTATCCCAAGAGCATCACCCGAAATTTCTGACAGTCCACTGATTGAGACTCTTTTAGCCACTCTGGGTGTTCACAACACAATAAAGTACCAAAGTGTGCATGCCTTTAGCAATTAAAATTTATTTTAGACATCTCTGACATCTGGGAAGAACTTCCCTCCAGTTCTTAGGGCACAGGCAGAATACAGCCAGGTTCTTCATTAAAAAATACAATGTGAATGACTTTTAGCTCTATTCCTAATTGAATTCCCACTGCTCCCCGCAACTTGTCAATGCCTCCATTTGTCTCAGCAGCCTGGTCTTCCAAATTCCCACTAAAATGGTCTATTAATGTCTGCATATAGTGGTTCTTTAACCTACAGCTCCAGACTCTTCCACGTTCCTCTATAAAAGCACTTCCAAAAGCTTGAGAGGTTCAAGGTCAGGTTTATTAGAGCAGTGACTCCACTCACGATGCATTTATTCTATTGTATTTGACATTGCTGTCACAAATAGCTGATAAAGATAACATAAAGAAAAGCTAATTTGGCTCATAGTTTGTGAGTGTAGTCCATCGTGACCCAGAAGGCAGCCTACTGAAAATGATTTCAAGTGTGACAATGAGACGATGAGGCAGTTATTCACATTGTACTTGCAGTCAGTAAGAACAAAGATGAATGCTTATTCTTTCTTGTTTTTATTCACTTATTCCTTTTCCATTTTTTTTCTGCCTGAGATCCTAGCTCACTAGTAGTGAGTATTACTAACTACATTCAGAGAGGGACTTTTTACCCTAATTAAATAACTCTGGAAGTTAGGTGGCAACATATGGTAGCATATGTCAAATCCCAGCACGTGAGAGGAAGAGGCTGAGGCAGGTGGATTTCTGTGAGTCCAACAAAATTCTGATGTACATAATATGTTTTATGTCATCCAGAGATACGTAGTAAGACCCTGTCTAAAGAAAAAAAAAACCTCTAAAAAAAACCCACAATAAAATTCTCTGAAAGCCCTCTTATGGCTACACACAGAAGTCTGCCTCCTAGCTGATTCTAAATCCAATCAAGCTGACAGTCTTAGCTATTATAATCAGAGAAGCCACAAAACATCTATTGACTTATTTTGAATTATAAAAAAACATGTAATATCTGCTCCCAGACTGCAGTAGAATTCTACTGGAAATCAATAATATAAGGAAAGATTTTTTTAAAAAAAAAAAAGATGAAGAAAAGGTGAAGATTAAGCAATATGCATTTAAGGAATATAAGTTTCAATGAAAAATAGGTAGAGAAATTAAAATGTTTTGAGTTAAATTAAAAAATCAAAACAAAATATGTTGAAGGCAATAGCAGCAGTAGTTTGAGTGAAAACTACAGCACTCATGTGTGATTTAGTAAAGCAGAAAGATTTAAATTAGTATTGAAAACAACTGCATGAAGCTAGAAAAAGAAGACAAATAGAATTCAAAGTATGCAGAAGAAAAATAAACATTTTTTAAAAATCAGTGAAGCAGAAAATGAATAGAGAAAATTCAACAAACCTGATGTTGGTTCTTTGACAAGACAAATATAACTAATAATCCTCTGGCCACGCTAGCTAAGAAAAAGAACAAGAGTACAAATGTAACGTTTTGGATGCCAGGATGCTTTAGATTCAAGACTATTATATGTCATAAATTACATTGTTTTTACTATATGAAAGTTTCTGATATTACAGAAACCAGAATGGCTGAAATGAAGAGCTAATATTTTCCTACCACCATTTCTCAACATTTAAGCATCACGCTAGTACATCTTTGGATTGCTCTGTATTAGAATGCTGGACTTTAAAAATGCCTGATTGAATTGTTCACTTCGGTTTCTTAGACAAATCATTCAAAGCATTTTGGCTTGAGATTAGAAGAGAATTTCCAACAATTTCTGGAGTAGCTCTCCATATGCTTCTGCATTTTGCATTGCATATGTATGTCGATAGTACTCTCAGTATTGGACAATCATAAAATCAAAATTTTAATCAACTTTGAAAATCAGTGGAGATCCTCTGTGTTCTGAAAGACCAAATATTCAGGCTGGTCTTAATTCTTTAGGTGAAAATAAATATATCATTTCATCAAAATGCAAGTTTGTGTTCATCTTTAATAAGTGGCTTTATATATGTGTATACATACTAATTATTTAAAAATACATTTATTTCTAATTCATTGTCAACAAATATTTATTGTATACATATTTTATATACCTAGCTATGTATGGTTGTAAAAAATTAATTTGATGAGAAGGAGTAAGAAATGTGAACGTTTAAGAAGCCCAGCCCAACCCCACCATGTACTCTGTTGCTATGTTAAATTATAGCATTCAAAATGCCAGAGCATTTTCAAATTATATATTCATGTCTAATAGGTTTATCTGATATAAAATTATTATAAGTCAAGAACTACCCAGGTAATAAAATAATACTATGAGCCACTCTTTGAGCACAGAAATTTTAACTTCAGTGAAATGGGTCAAACTCCTGGAAGACTTGATTTATAGAATTTACATGTATAGAAATAGATAATCTGAACAGATTTATAACTATTTAAAATTAATCAATAAGTGATAATTTTTTAAAGAGGTTATACATGACCATCTGGGTTTCCTGGTGAACTATACACAAAGTATCAGAGAACTTGATTCCCTTCTTAACTAGGTCTATGAACTCATGGTACCATAACACTCAAAGAAGACACCTCAAAAAAAAATAAAACAGACTAATATCGTTCTTAAGTATTGTTGTCCAAATCAAATCTCTAACAGATGCAAACAAATTTATACCATGAGTACATAAGGAGAATCCCACACCATAAGCAAGCAGCATTAATGGCAGGTATGTAAGACTACTCCAGCATTTGAAAATCAAGTTATCTAATCCTTCGTCAGGCCAAATAAGTACATTATGATCATATTGATAAATGCTGAAAATCATCTGTCAAAACTCAAACTAAAAATCGTCAAATCTCAACTTGATGAAAGGGATCTAATTACAGAAGATTCCATTAAGTTTAGTGTTGCAGAAGGCCAAGATCAAGTTGATTGGGATTGATTTTCTGCTAGAACACATACTTGAAATAGAGGGTCATGTCTATTTCTTGATAAAGAACATAGAGATTCTAAGTCTAAAATGATATATTATATCTTAAAGACAAGTATAATGATGCAAAAAGAAAGATTTTCTATAATTATGAATTCACAGTTTTGGAAAAGGAAGAGTAAGGAAGGTTGGCTGTAGATTATTACAGCTCTAAAAGAGGTCAATGGGGCAAGTCTTATGGGGAGCCAGTAGCTTGCAACTTGAAGCTGATGCTGGTGGGAAAGTTTCAAGAATGGTACTCTTCTAAATTAGTAAATGGTGATGTGGATGCGGGTTTTGTAAGCAGAGAGAGATAAAGAACCACCATGAACTCAGAGAAAACATCGTAGAGTCCCCCGGAGTAATCCAAAAAATAAATATTTTGCTAAAGTATTTATCAGTATTGCCCAGTTTAGTGGAAAAGCTAAACAAAACAAAACAAACAAACAAAAAAAACAAGCAAACAAAAACGATAGTTGTCATTCTTGGCTACAAATAAAAAGTTGAAGAAACTAAAACCAATGAGTTTTATTCGTCGCATCAGAAGAGTGAGGTATGCAGGGAAACTGCTCAAACTCTAAGAAACAAATGAATCTGAAGTTACATCTTGTATCTGCTGTGTCAGTTACTGTCATCTTGGCAGAAACTAGGAGCATCTGGGGCAGTGTTTCTTAACCTGTAGGTCACGACCCTGGGGTTGAAAGACCCTTTCACAAGAATCACCTAAAGCCATTGGAAAGCACAGATATTTACATTAGAATCCATAACAGAAGCAAAATTATAGTTATGAAGCCGCAACAAAAATAGCTTTACGGTTGGGGGTCCCCACAACAAGAGGAACTGTATTAAAAAGGGTGAGAGCATTAGAAAAGCTGAGAACCACTGCTCTGGGGAATGGGCCTCTGGGCATTATTTTGATTAAGTTAACTGGTGTGGGAAGACTCATACTGTGGCTAGAGCCATTCATAGAACAGGGGATCCAGGACTGTAAGAAATGGAAAAGGCTAGCTGGGCTCTAGTGTGAATACATTCATTGCTCTTGTCCTACTGCCGAAGATATAAGGTGACCAGCTGTTTCAAGTTCATTCTGTCTTGACTTCTCCCTGATGGACTCTGCCTTGAACTGTGAGCTAAGGTAACCCTTCTTTCCTTATATTGTTCCTGGCAATGTGCTTCATTCCGGTAACAGAAAATAAGGAAGACTCACCGTAGAGCCCATTATCAGGTAGAAATAACTAACATGAGAATCTTAATGAATTTGTGGAGCTGATTATGAACTGAATGAGGCAGGACTGGCCTGAGAAAGGAATTTCTTCAGGTGACAATATTAGAAGACCCTATCAAATGATTTTACTAGATACTAGACACATACTTATTTAGCTCAACGAAGCACAATATATCACAAAGTTGCACAGACTGGGCTTTTTTCAACAAAAGACAAAATAGATCAGGGGCTTGTGTGCTGAGAAGGCCCAAGGCTCAAAATAGTTAACACAAGTGGATGAAAACTTCATCACCTCTGCCTCACTTGGTTCACAGTTGAGAGACTCGAAAAGGGAACTTGGGGTTATATACCTTAGGGACCACATAAGAACTATCCTGCTTTCCAGGAAGGGGGCAAAACCAGCCCTGCCACATCCAGCATAAGGTGTTTCATTTCCTGGGAGGAACAAGAACAAGTTCTAGAATATTTGAGTAGTGTGTGTGTGTGAGTGTATGTGTCCAATTGACAGAAAGGGGGTATTTTCTTTCTAGAATATTCTACAGAACATTTCCTCTAAGAAATGTATGCAAGGAAGGGAAATTAGGCCAGTCCACCCACCTAGAAACCTGCTTTACAGGCTCCTACACTTGGGCAGTTTTTCTTCTGAGAAATCCACCTAATTTTCAGATTATGAGCCTCAGAAATACCCCTCTGTAGTTTACTTTAGGGGAGAGGTGTAAGCAATGGGAAAAGTGGCAAACTGTTCTCTGTAACAGAAGCCTGCTCTCCAGAGCAACCCAACTCTATAGAGATTGCTCCAGCAGGGCATTCCTCCTCATTCTACTTCCCTTCAACCTCTCTGCTCTGCTTAGTTGGGGTAAGGAGAAAAAGAGAACTTGTCGATGTCAACATCCAGTGGTAGGTATAACCTTACTCTAAGACTAAGAAAAAAAATCACTAAATTGTAGAATACTGCCTCCCACCCTACCTTGGCAGTATGCTGGGACTTCAGCAGAATCTTGACTGAAGAGGTTGCAGGATTCACAATCTGGCTAATGAAGACTTCTTATGTAAGCTCAGAGGTAGAGATGAGACAAGAACAAAGGTGCTAGAAAGATTTGAAACCTGTGTCACAAAACTGTTAAACACAGCAAGCATAAATAGAGCCCAACTCCTAACAAGACGAACCCAAGTCCTCACAATCAGCTTCTTAGTACCTCAGTTCTTATTCCCTATACAATGTGTCTGGCTTTCAACACAACTACAGACTATAACTCAGAGCAACACGCCTTTAATCCCAGCACTCGGGAGGCAGTGGCAGGCGGATCTCTGTGAGTTTGAGGCCAGCCTGGTCTACAAGAGCTAGTACCAGGACAGGCTCCAAAGCTACAGAGAAACCCTGTCTCGAAAAACTAAAAATAAATAAATAAATAAATTGAATGAACCAAAAAATTATACCAAATAGAAGATGCAGGGTTTTAAACATTAGATATTTATTTTATCATCCATTGTCTATAATATATTCAAAATCAGAAAAGTAATAGTCATTGAAAGAATAGTAGCTGTCATAGGATGAGGCCCAGGAGAAAGAAAAATGAATACTTAATATGTTTGAGGTATTTATCTAAAGTAATGGGCACGTTCTGAAACTAGATAGACGTGGCAGTTGTCTACATTGTATGAGTTTATGGGTATACAGAATGCCTCTGGACACTTTATAGTGGCCATAGATACAAATTTCACCTAAAACACAAAATGTATGAAGTCACACATTCAAAACTGGACCTTGGGTTGACCCACCCTACCATCTACCCCATCTCGGTCCTGCTGGAGCTCGTGAAAGGACTAGTTCTGTGGAAGGGTACCCACAAAACTTCAAGACGTGGGGCAGCTGCAGGCTAATGCAGAGGAGCTCTGATGAGGATCCAGTGAGGATGGTGTACCAAAAACCACAGGCCTTTAGCCAGACCAGTGACTCACTGCAGTCAACAGTTTACCAGTCAAGCTGATGGGACAAAGGTGTGTACTATAAGACACGCCAGTCTCTAATGCCCCCAGGACTGATGAAGAGAGGGATGGAGAGGCAGGAGAGAAGCAAATACATTTCCATTCCTCATGTGATCTTTATTCTGTTTTGGTTTATTTGTGCTTTTTCCCATCTTGCTTTGGTTTGCTCGCTTGCTTTCTTTGTGTCTTCTTTTGTGGGAGAAGAAGGGGGACAGGGCAGCAGGGATGTGGGGGAGGGGTATGAAGGGACCAGAAGGTGAATGGAATTGGGATGCATGAGGTGAAGCCTCCAAAGATTCAATAAAAAAGTTCAAAAAATAAAGAAGAAAGGAAGGAAGGAGAGAGAGGGGGAGAGAGAGAGAGAGAGAGAGAGAGAGAGAGAGAGNGAGAGAGAGAGAGAGAGAGAGAGAGAGAGAGAGAGAGAGAGAGAGAGAGAGAGAGAGAGAGAGAAACAATCTCCAGCTTCCTGGTTCTTTGTTACAATGCTCTTGATTCTGGAAGCATTGCTGCTTTATATTTGCCCTTTCTTTGAAGAATCTAAGGTGTAGATTGGAAAGCAAATGTTGTGCCCAGTGGGAAAGCTCCCTCACAGAAGCTAAGCTGCATTTAGGAAAAGTGTTCCAGCCTCCTTGTGCCAAGGGAAGCCAAGATAGAAACTGCTAGATCTCTGACACTGATTTGTTCACATGAAGATTCCCTGGGAGAGGAAAAGGCACACTTATGCTCCACGCAGACTCTCAATTAAGAGCTTGCAGTGGGAAATAGTTTTCTTTTGTTTTCCATTCTGCACTGAGAATGACAGGGACTGCTCTCAGAACTTACAAGGGAAGGGTCGTTGTCATGTTGCCTCTCTCTCAAGCCCCCCCCCCCCAGTTCTGATACCACAGGTACCCTCTTGTCCAACTTAGACACAGCTCCACTGTGGGTCAGATAATCACAAGAAAAGCTTATGTCAAAGGGAAATAATAACCACAGAAAAGATCACACAAAGTATAAGGCTCTTCTTTAATGTAAACCATTGCAGCTACTTGCTTCCCACCCCCCCCCCACCCCGTGACTCCTCCAAACTTTGTTCTCTGCTTTGTCCTTTGAACTGCGTGCTGTTTTCACAGTGTAAAGCAAACACTTGTTGCAGGTATTCCCATTTGCAGTCCGGATTCTTTTCAATACAGCGTGAGCTTGGGCACACAAACTAAGATGAAAATGCAAATAAGATTTTTTTTAGGGTCTCCCCTTCTATTGTTAGATATGCAACTGGTAACCTAAAGCAGTAGTGACTGTTAGAAATGTGATTCCTATTTATCCAGTCTGCCTCAGTAGTGTCAAGACATGTGTGCATGCCTATGTGTGAACATTCATGCATAAACATACCTTCTTTGACAATGGATGGATGGTTCACATGCCAAGCACTTCACAGAGCAGAGAGAATTGGTTCCACCTCCTTGAAGAAGACACCACTAAAACATGAATAAGTGGATTAGACAAACAATTTTCATATTGCCCTGATTTTTTAAATTTTTCCCAAGAAATATATGTTATGTGCATAGTTTAAGAAGTCTAAGAATTTAAATTGTGTTGCTTGTGCATAAAGTTAGTAGACATATTTTAACCAACCCATACCTAATTCCTACTGCACACAGAAAACTATGAGTATCACTTTTAAAACATAGATTGGACTTTTTTTTTTATTTTTATTGAGCTCTACATTCTTATCTGCTCCCCTTCCTGCCTCTCTTCTCTCCTTCAACCCTCCTCCAAAGTCTCCATGCTCCCAATTTACTCAGGAGATCTTGTCTTTTTCTACTTCGCATGTAGATTAGATCTATATATGTCTCTCTTAGTGTCCTCATTGTTGTCTAGGTTCTTTGGGACTGTGATTTGTGAGCTGGTTTTTTGTTTTTTGTTTTTTTTTTTTTTTGCTTTATGTTTAAAAACCACTTATGAGTGAGTATATATGATGATTGCCTTTCTGTGTCTGGGTTACCTCACTCAAATGATGTTTTCTAGCTCCCCTCAATTGAAGAAGAATGGATAAGGAAAATGTGGTACATTTACACAACGGAGTACTACACAGCAGAAAAGAAAACAACATCTTGAATTTTGCGGGAAAATGGATGGAGCTAGATTGGACTTTTAATGTGAAATATTAAGTAAGCTACACTTTAATTTTACTCTTGCACCATTCTCATAGTTTTACACACACGCACACCACATCAACTAAAGAATAGTCTGTGTACCTACACTGATATGAGTTTTACAATAACGACAGGACTTGTTGTTTCTTTTATTAGATAGCTTTCTTTTAGCAAGATCTTAATCAGTAAACACTTGGTTAGTTTTGACCTCGTTTTTGGTACATCTCCCAACAATGTGGTCCCTCATCTCACTGAACCATGTGCAAACCCTCTTGCAGTTAATCACATCTGGGTACATCCTGGTGTCTTCCCCTCCTATTCCATGAGCCCTTGACAGTTCTTGGCTCAGTCACGCCACCCCAGTTCCTTAGAGTTCCCCATTGTTAAAATACTGCTCCTCACTTTCGACTTATCCTCATCTGATGAAGTACATCACCCCTTAGGTTTCCAAGGGAAACATGATAAGTAAGTTACCTGGAGTATTTTAAGTCTTCCATGGTCACTTACTTTTCTTTTGTATGTATGTTTACAATTTCATTGGATAAGGAGTCCAAGACTGAATCCATCTGCCTCCATGTTTTAGAAGATATTATATTTCAGTGGCAGAAGTTCTAGTGTATAATAAATGGGAAGTCAGAGCCGTAGGTATGATGCAAAAATCATTCTTTAGGGCTGGAGAGATGGCTCAGCGGTTAAGAGCATTGTCTGCTCTTCCAAAGGTTCTGAGTTCAATTCCCAGCAACCACATGGTGGCTCACAACCATCTGTAATGAGATCTGGTGCCCTCTTCTGGACTGCAGACATACACACAGACAGAATATTGTATACATAATAAATAAATAAATATTTTAAAAAAATCATTCTTTATTCTCTCTCTTATTTTGAATATTTTATTTAAATTTTAACATTTCTCCCTTTTCTCCCTCCAAACCTTCCTATATCCCTTTACTGCTCTTCTTCAGACTCATAACCTCTTTTTCAATAATTGTTGTTACATTTGTATACGTATGTACACATATAATCCTAAATATAACATGTTCGGTGTGAATAATGTTACTTTTATGTGTGTTTTCAGGGCTGATCATTTGGTATTGGAAACCAATAGATGTTTCCATCCCTGAGAAAGGCCATCACACCCACTCCCAGCTTCCCTCAACTGCCTATAGATCTTTGTGTAGGGTTGTAGCATTGAGGAATTTTCCTTGTTCAATTTGGCATGTCCATTACTGTCATTCTTGTTCAGATCATATCTGGGCATTCATAATAGTGAGACTTTCTGTGCATAGCTTCTGATATTACTGGGAGACACAATCTCACACTCAAGTCCCATTTTTGTTACAACAGCATTAGCTTAATGTGTGGTTTCTGAATCATCTCTCTAATTTGATTCTTCTACCCATATTTCCTACTTCTTTGTTGTCCTAATGACTTTTGATGAAATTTCCATAAATTAAGCTAAGACTTTTTCTGCTCCCATAAGTTTCTTTTTGTATAGTCTAATATTATAGCTTGCATGTGTTCCTGAATTTTTCTAGAGAATGACACTATCTATATGAGAGGATATGCCGAAAATAATGAAAGGGTAGATGTACTGGATATATATTGTGATATATATTACAAGTATGTTATCACGTGTGATATTTTACATTTGCTAAATCAAGTTTAGTATGCCTAAAGTTTTATATATTAATATAACATTATATTAATGTTATATAAATTAATAAAACGATATTCTGTTGTGGCATATTATTTTATTCATATATGTATATGTTTATTGTTTAGTAAATGAAAGCTATGTCCCTGAGTGTGTGTGTTTCTGTGTAGATACATCTGTCCATGTACACTAATGCCATCAATAACCATGTTCACCTGAAACAGTAAATAGAAACTGGGGTGTACTGATCAGATATCTCTTTTAAAAATGTGAAAATACACCTTTTCGCACAAAATAACAAAGTATAACTATACTATTATTCTATACACTTGATTAACAGAAAAGACAAAGTATCCACAGGTCTGTAAAATTGAGAATAGGTATGTGGTACTGTATGTCTCTGCTCATGTTACTCTTAGCCCTAGATGTGCCTAAAATGGTCTTTCATGTGTCCATAGAGTAGCATAAATGTATTCTCAGTGAATCATACTTCAAATTTTTTGGCTTAAAGTTATTTTAATTCCTGGGCTGAAAATAGATTCAAGTTCAGTAGGCTGAAGTCCCTATGGCCCAAGTCAACATAGGCCCTTTGAGGGGCCTCATGTGTAAACCATAATAGTCCCTTTTATAATGTCCCCCAAAGACGTGGGAAGTAGAGGATTAGTTACACTTAATGAATAATAGGCAACATCTAACAAATAGCATGCTTTTTAAAAGAAGCATATTTCTTATGAAGGGCCAAAGGACTTTGAAGGGAAACATGTTTTATGGATGATGGTTCTATAAGGTCCAGTTCCTCTGCTTCTGAAATTCTGTCTTGCAATGAACACACTCATATCACTCACAGGACTGTCCTCATGACAGACTTTCAGCTTGCCCAGTAATAGAATTTGAAAATGAATGCTTTAAAATACCAAACTCTTACTGCTGCACAAATTTGTACAATTGGAGAAAGCTACACAATGCCAAGAAGCTGACAGGTCAGTGTGGACGATAGTGCCGTGACAGAGAAGGACAGCGTAATGAGATGGTTGTGTTTGTGATTCGGTTGAGTAATAGAGTTCATAAAAGTGGCAAACTGATTCTTATCTGGTTTATCCAGAAGGAATCCAACACTGCAGACATCTTGATGGATTTTAAGTTCTGGCATTTATGTGTTTCAAAACTATTAAGAGAATTAATTTGTGTTGAGCTAATCATCTGTGATAATTTGTTAGAGCAACTTAGATCAAATGGAAGATTAAATTATTTATCAATTTGAGGATAGCTGTATTACTTCAAAGAGTCAAAGTCTTTACAGAAATTTCATGTGAACCTTGTGAAAATAAATACACTTTGCTAAGATTAGTAGATTTTCAATGTTTTAAGTTTTTACTTCTATTTTTCACTTACGTAAGTAGAAATTTAAAAAAAAAACAAAGATTAACTCGCTACTGCAATTTTAACCATGATCTTGTATAATTTAATTTTTGAGTTTCTTGGTTTTATATCTCTATCTCATGCTGATACTAAGTTTAATATTCGAAAATTCCAGATGAAGAGTACTGCCATATTGCCAACATGTTATGACTTAAAGAGCCATATATAAAATCAATATGCCACCATATATTTTACCAAGCTGACCACAAATACAAACTTACCTTCCATCCCCATACCCCACCTGCCAATCCCTCAAGCCCCAGTCAAGGGAAACATGTCTGTAGCCACATGCACTCCTAATTTAGATACACATAATGATTACCATAAATTCCCTCAAAAAAGATGCAGGAACAGATCGCTTCCTATTAAAATTCCATCTGCCATACTTGATTATGTTTCTTTTAACCAATAGGGCCAATTTATAAAATACACATGTATTTAAATTTACTTGTCAACCAGCTGTCGTGCTGCTATTACTTTTGAATAATGTTTTTATTAAAATAACTTCCTATAACTAGCATTTAGATAACACAAATTTACTAACAGCATCAATCCATTTGTTTTCAGAAAATTGGGCATGCTTAACTACTTAAGGAGAACGCAACTCATTATCTTCCAATTTGGTGAGTCAGAAGTCCAGCATGCATGTCCTTGTGCTAAATTAAAGCATAGCATTTTGCTTTACGAAGGCTGCAGGGGAGACGTTTCTTTCCTTGATTGTCCTAGCTCCCAGCTCACGTCCTTTGTTCTATCTGCTCAAGTTAGCAACGTCACAGGTTTCCAACCCACCTTTCACTGTCACGTCTTCCTCTAACCAGAAGCAGGAAAGGCTCTCTACTTTGAGGAATCACATGATTAGCTAAGTCCACTGGGCAATGAAAAGAAATGCTCCATCTCAAACGCCATACGCACAATCACATCAACAAAGTCTTTAGTCATGTAAGAGCTATTATTTTGACAGCCATACACACACACACACACACACACACACACACACACACACTTTAACTCCACAGGGCATTTGTGTGAGGAGAAGCAGAATGACCACAAAGCAGCTATCTTAACCTTTACTTTAAAGAGCAGCAACAAAAGTTATTTTGTGTTACTTGGGTGAATGAAAGAAGCGCATGACGACAGAAGCAGCAATTCTTACAGTCTTCACTTAGATAGTTACCTTGCTTTCTCTTTACTGTGCGTGGGAAGCAGGGGTAGAACACAGGGATGTTGCCAAACTCAAAGTTTGTCATTACAGGTTCCCAGTGATTCTGTGTTGAGGAACATCGAGACAGAAAGGAAAGCTAAAGATTGCAGACTTGTTGTCATAACCAGACTCAAATGCCAATCGTCACTCACACGCTCAGTTAGCGAAGAAATAATGTGTCGTAGGGATTCTCTAGACACTGGGATAAGGGATAAGAAAGAGACTGATAGGCAACACATTGTCGTACAGTTTGTTAGGGAAGATTTTCCAGAAATGATTTCCAGAGCTGGGGATGTAGAGCTGGTGGAGTTCTCGCCTAGCACACCTGAAGTCCTGAGCTCCATCCCCAGAAATAGATACAACTGGATACAGTAGTGTGCACCCATGAGCCCAGCATTTGGGATGTGAAGGCAGGTGAATCAAGGTCATTATGGGCTACAGAAGAAATCCAGCAGCAACCTGAGCTTCATGAAACTCTGTTTTAAAACATGATGTCTGAATGATGCACATTGGGCTGATTCCAGATGCAGACTCCACACACACACACAGCTAAAGCTGTGAAAGACTGAACATTTTCCTGATTGCTCTCTACATTTCTTGATTACCCCTGATAAAAACATACTGTGGTGATTTGCACAGTGTTAATAGATGATGGTTGGAAGACTTGACATAAGCAAATTTGCACCAGGCTTTTGTTAGAAACATGGCTAAAATTTGGGTAAGTTTGGCTAAAAGGCAGAGTGTTATTGAATGTATTCCACATGAAATTACTCATAAGTGCAGTATTTGTTACCATCAGGGATTACTTTAACCAAGACTAACACTGGGTCATAGAGAATAGAAGTTGCTCTCGGTTCCGTGGTCTGCCTGTAGTTTGGATCTGCCTTGTGACATAACACCTTTTAAATGGCTGAACAAACTGATACTAAGACAGCTAATTACATTCTTATAGTAAGAAAGTGAAAGAGCAGAAGAAATCTTTGGAATATTTTTCATACACAGAATGTCACCACAAATCAAGACAATTTTTTAAAGTTTTATTTATAATTATACCAACCTACATATCTGTAAATATAATTTGATTAAGAGTACTATTTTTCCAGGTTATGTCATTAGCTTTACACATTTAGGTCATTTGCTTTTTGTTTCCATATATTGTGTTTTCTTTTATTTTAAATTATTTTAATTCAATTTGTGTGCCTAGGTTTTTGTGTGGCTTTCCACACATGGAGGAACAGCCCCACTTCCACAGTCTTTTTCTGTGGTATCACTGCTACCTCCCCCCCCAGAAATTGCCTCCCAAGGTGCTTGCATCGAAAGTTAGTTTACTGCATAAATTTTGGAAAGAACAAAACTGTCCAAATCCACATTAGCATCTGCTTGTTTTGTGACCCAGGGTCATCTGTGTGAACATGGCTTTGAATGAGTCTTTGGAGCCTGGTGGGTTCACCATTGGATAGGTGACTATAAAAACTTCAATTTCCCCTACTCCTAGAATCAACCAGTGGCCAGTAGTTTACCAGGGAGAAGTAGCTCCCTGTGAGACCTTCCTCTGCCCATGACTAAGGGTTAATAAGCACAGTGTTCTATAGACCCAGTGTGGGCAATCACACCAACTGCGAGATCGTGTGACAAATGGGTTTGTAAGGAAGGGGGGAGATGGCAGGGGTGGGGAGCAATAAGCAGGGGTCGAAAGCAATCAGAATGCACTATATGCATGTATAATCTTATCAAAGAACAAATTTATTGGAAAACAAGATGAAAACCATGGAAGTTCCTGATTTGCTTCTATTGACCAGAATCTCGTGGAAGAATGTCACTTCCCAAGTTAGGTGGCCGAAAGGCAGTAACTTACATCATAGATATAGTCTCACCCCCTTCCAGTTGCCACTGTAAGAAGCAGGGAAAGGACATCCATGTCCTTTGTGGGCAGAGACAGTCCTACAATGGCTCCAAACCTTCTGGTTTCTCCACTGGAGCCGATGAGGGCTGAATAAGAAACACCCAGATGCCTCACACACAGAAATTATGAGGACATAAAAGTTTGATGTTTAAGGACTATGTTTTAGTAATTAATTACACATTCAGAAATGGCCATACTAGAAAGTTAGAAGTCAGTAGTACCTGATAGCTGTTTAACTTTCAATATTAATTATTTAGAGTTTTTTGAACTAATTTCTGTTAGTTCAAATAGTTTAGCTGCAAACATCTTGGGTATTCTGTAAACAATCATATAATTTGTTGATCAGGATGGATTTGTATCCTTCTTGAGAGTTACGAGTTTTTTGTTTTTGTTTTTTGTTTGGATTTTTGAGACAGGTTCTCTCAATGTAGCTCTGGCTGTCCTAAAACTTTCTCTGTAGACCAGGCTGGCTTTGAACTCGTGGAGATCCACCTATTTCTACCTCTCGGGTGCTGGTATTAAAGGCATGCACCACCATCACCCGGCCTCTACGACTAACTAGAGTGACTGCGGGGATTAAAGGTGTGTGCCACCACTGCCTGGCCTGTATGGCTCACTAGTGGGCTGCTTTGCACTTTGATCTTTCATTTTGAAGCACAATATCTGTCCCTGGGATTTTTTTATTCACACTACACATACTAATCATGTCTTATGTGTCAATGAACTCTCAAAGCAAGGCCATGTCAAGGCATTACCTGTAGATAATATATCACATAATTACAGCACAGATCAACAGATCTCTAGCACCCACAAACAACAGAACAAGTCCTAACTTGTTACTGGTTTTTCCTTACCAAATAATGCTAGCAACTTCTGGAGTATTAAAAGCTCTATGTTTTCCTCCACTAACTGAATGTTCTTCCAAAACCACAAGCACAACATATTCTTAAATATTTAAGACCCACCACTTAATGAAGTTTGTCTAGTAAGAATTTTCAAATGCAAAAAAGCCAGACCTTTATTTAAATTAGTACTGAAATGATAATGTTTGAAAGTCTAAAAAGCTACTGGTCTGGTAAGTTGTCCGATTTACTGGGAGTAATTAATTATACAGAAGCTGGTAGATCTGAAGCCATGAGCTCAATACAGCTCATTCCCAAATACCCTCAGGTCTTTATACTAATGGTAATGATGAAGCTATCCACAACCTTCTCAACTTAAACAGTAATGCACCAGGTCCTGTCCTAAACCTCAAGTGGTCATTTTTCTTCATTTTTATTGTAGTTGTCAACTATTCATACTGCACATTTACCTGATTTTCATATTGTGTGTGTGTGTGCGTGTGTGAGAGAGAGGGGGGGGTGCTTGTGCCATGGTGTACATGTGGAGGTCAGAGAACAAATTATAGGATTGGTTCTTTCCTTCCGCCATGTAGTTTCACTCCATGGACAGAGTTCTGATGCCAGGCTTAGCAGCACGCTTTGAACAAATGCATATGGAATCTCTCAAAAAAAGTGGAAGCCTGTCTGCTGTGTTCACAGTATGTCATGTTATGTATTTATCTAAGGGCAGTAAGTGTTGTCCTATGTAAACTTGGATATTGATAATGGTTAAAAATAAATTGAGATATTGAGTCATGCTGGTTTAGCACACTTTATGAAAAACTCAGTTTCGCATTTAGAACGCTAATTATTCTAACTCAACGTGAGCACTGCTAAGGAGTGCTGCATTGCTAGGTTTTACATTACAATCGTTATTTTTTTTAACCTAGGAACGGTAAATATGTTACAATACAGTTCTATGGGGAAAAGAAAGAAACAACCCCAGCAAACTACTAAATATTCAAACTCTAATTAATATCCATTTGTTATAAGATGGCAATGAATTTTGATTTAGGCAATAAAATTTCACACAATAATTGGCAAAATGTTTTTGCTCTCATTTTCTATAATCAAGGCAAGCCAGTTCTGTCACACAGAAATTATATTAAATTTCTGGGGTTTGTTGAAAGAAATAGAAGAAATATCAATATTTCCTCATTTTAATTAAAAAATGACTGGGTTGGATTTTGTATTCTGTCATTCTTGGATCTCATTATTCATACTCCTCCAAATTATTTTTAATTCCACAGAAATATTTAGAAAGTGCTAATTTTAATTTCAGAGCGCTTGGCAGATAGTTAATTCAGCCCTTGTCTATTACCTAAGTTTTCACACTTAAGAATAACTTCTATGTTGAATCAGAACATAAAATAACTTCAACTGCAAAAAAAAAAATTCTTTCTAATTGTACCAGTTAGTAAATGGCTGCTCACTTTATGCCTGAGTTTTGGCAGACTCCAAGTTCACGCTTATTGCAACCCAGAAGAGATGCCCTGGTGGGGACAGGAGGCACAGGAAATGTTTTTTTCCACGCAGCCCCTGGAAGACACGCTAACGGCAAGCCCAGCTACTGTGACTGTCGGATGCTCTGCTGCACAGCGTGAGCCCAGGCTTGCTGACTGGTGTGGCAGCCCACAGTTGTGCACAAGTACTTACAGCCACAGTGACATGGTGCTAAGCATGTTTTAAGACTAGTCCCAATCGAGCGGCATCTTATCCAACCAGAAACAACCCCAACAATCCAGCTCTTTTTAAATGATCATCCTTGTATCATAACAGATTAAGGCTGCAGCTACTTTGGATTATGTTTAATCTAACCTTTATCCATCCACATCTTCACCTGAAACTTACAAGGACCAAGAGTCAATTGCCGGGGCATAATTCACAATGACACTGATCTTTCCTTCCTCACTCTAATTATCTGGATTAAGAATAACACTTTTGAGTAATTATTTTCACATTGGATAAACATTAAGCTTTCCTGGATTTATCTGAGCTTTTTCCTAACATGAAATAGATCCAAGCGGGCTTAGAGAACATAACTGACAGCGGTGACAGCTTAATCAAGGCAACCCTAAACAACTAAAACAATAAGGAAGTGTTTATTGCTCATTGTTTAGGAAAGTTGAGCTCAGAAAGTTAACAGGTTTTGTGGCACTAAGCCCCACCACCCTCAGTAACCAATTGCGGAGCTTGAATTTTTTTTTTTTCTTTCTTTATAATCACTCAGTAATCCTCAAATAAAGTCTAGTCTCTGAAGCACGGGGAACAGCACGGATGACTGTATTGATGCCATTCATTGACTATACTGATACTACTTACAAACACTAGATATTCTGATCTTCCTAATTGGTCATATCACCTAAAGAGAAAGAACACATGATATTAGAATTGAGATGTAAGGTTATAATTATAGAGAATGAGACACTCGCTTTGTCACTTCTGATCACCATCTTGGTCACTCGGCACGGTCTATCCAAGATTGCACGCAATCCCTAAAATTGCTATCACGAGCAAGCTGGGAAAATCTCCCAAGCTTGTCTTTGAAACCACCCCAGATCCATATACAGTTACTCACTAAAATCACATCACAAAACCCAATTACACTTTGGCTTTGCAGATCCACAGATAACCTCTTAAAGAGCAAACTCCCTCACTGTGTCGACCTCTGACCTTCAGCTCTTTTTCCAATCTGTAGCAGCAGGTCTGCATGTCTCTCAACAAATGAGGAGCCAAGACTTTGAAGTCAAAATGACATGTAGGACTTTTGAGTGGTGCCTGGTATTTTAAAATAAGCTTAATATTGCTAATATTTTGTTCTTGGCCCTTAAATATATATATATATAAATATGTAATAAAATATAATATTATATATGTACATATTATGTACAGCTGTGGAACTTACAATTAAACATTTCAATGGAGAAATAGAATTATTTTTTTGCCTTTATCAGAATGGCTGGATTCAGGAAAACCCTATATGTTTAAAAATCTAAGTTTCTGATCATTTTAATCAAGTTAAAAATAGTGCAAAAAAGGAAGATTTCAAACAAATCTCAAATAAATATTTACAATGTGCAGAAGAATTGAGAGGTGACCCTTAGAGCAGTAACCCTTGCAAGTCCATGATTACATGTCTGTTTATGTGCATACAAAATTAGTCCTTGCACACATGCTTCTCTTTAGGGCACAGAAAGCTCTCCGTTTCATTCCATCTCCCTCATACACTCTAGAGAAGACATACAGCAGCGGGGGTAGTGATAGCATTTTAAGAGAGACAAATGTAAATTCTAAACGTGAAAAACTTGGCCTGCGATGTTGGCTCTTCCTCAAACCTGGAGTCTCGGCATGCTTTTGTTTATCAGCTAACCTATCTATGCCCTTGAGCTTCCTCACCTACCAGCCGCAACAAGTGAGTTCACAGCCCTTGTCTGAACTGCTGTGGCATTCAGAGGTCATTTGCTTTAACCGCCCCAGCCTTCTCTCTGTAGTGTATGTCAGTGACCATGACCATCGAATGCCCATTGCAAGAGTCATGCAAAAGCATTAAGACAGGTCTAGGGAAGAATGTGGTTAGAAGAATGACTTCGCATAGTCGAGCAAGGCTTTCAGTAGTGGGACTGGTTGTATTTGGTTGAGTTGTTGGCCAAGAGGGTCCTGTGGAGATCCCCTAACAACCCAGGTAGATGCTAGCACAGAAGGTAGCTTTATGAAAACTCTCAGTGGGGCTCCACTACAGAGGATAATATCCACACAGCTCATTAAAGCTTGAGAGATGGAGCCGATGCTGCCTGGAGCCTTCAGCCCTATGTCCTAATCTCTTTGGCAAGAGAAGGTACTCTGCAGGTTATGGAAAGAGAAAACTGGACCTGAACCCAGACATAAAACCTCTGTCTTACAATCTGTCCTGCCTGCCAGATGCTATGGGGCAACATAGCATCTTAGAACTTGTAGAAGCAGACAGCAGTGTTTGGTTTAACATGAGGCCCGTGCCCATGAGAGGGAGTCCATGCCCTACACTGCCTGGATGGCCAGAAACTGGCAACTGGATAGCCCAGAGACATCGGATCAGTGACGTTTCCAATCATCAGCAGAGATGCTTCTCCCAGAGCAGATGGGTGTGGGTACAGAGACCCACATCAAGACACTCTACAAAGAGAAAGTCTAAATTGGAGTTCTCTTCCACGTTCCTCCCTTTGGAGACTGGAAATCCCATGGAAGAGGGGGAGGAAAATTGTAGGAGTCAAAAGGGATGGGAGACATCAGGAGAACATGGCCCACCAAATCAACTAAGCAGGGCGCACATGGGCTCACAGAGACTGAAGAAGCAAGCATGGGCGTGCATAGGTCTGCACATGTCATGTCTGTGAGCTTTGCTTTTTGTGGAACTCCTAACAGTGAGTGTGTCTCTGGCTCTTTTGCCTGCTCCCGAGACTCTTTTCCTCCTATTGGGTTGCATCTTTCCTTCTAGATATGAAGGCTTTTGCCTTGTCTTATTGTATCTTGTTTTGGCCTCTTTGGGTGTTGTCTTTTGGAGGACTGCCCTTTTATGAAGAAAAAACAGAGGAGGAGTGGATCTTGAGAAGAAGGGAGTAGGGATGGGAGCAGTTGAGGGAGAGGGAAATTGTAAACAAAATGTATTTATGAGAGAATCTATTTTCTTTGAAAAAGAAAAAAGGTTTTAAAAAGAAAGGATTTTGCAGTTGTTCTATCCAGCAGAGTGTCTAGATTTGCACATAGAGGTGAACAAGATAAATTGTTTCATTAACTAAGCAGACACATCTTCAGCAATGGGCTCTATCTCCCAAAGCAGGAACAAACACAGACATCCTCTCTTTGCAACCTTGAAGAGTCTAAAACGAATCAGGCAAAGTACCTGAGAAGCTATGTCAGCAAGAACAAAGCCAGGATTGCGTGGGCTATGCTCACTATAATGGGCAGCAGCAATGGCAGCCCAGGACATCAGTGCATTTGTTTTCTATACATGAATGGAGGAGATGGGTTTACTGTGTACTGATGAATCAGGAGTGTGTTTATGATAAACAGCTGTGCAAGGGAACAGCTTTGGCTAACCTTGGTAGTTCGGTGTAAGTGAGAAGGCTCAGGTTATATATAGGCATCCCTAAAGAGGAATCTGTGGTAGAGGAATCTGTAGACACTGTCACCATTTGCACTCAGACCAAGAGAAGGTGTGGCCATCCCTCTGAGCCTCACCCTGGGGATGCTCTTTACACATTTCTTCTGCCATAAACAGATGCTGACCTCAGTTTCTCCTCCCTCCACTCCTTTCAGCTCTCCGCCCACCCTCTCTCCCAGGTCTACTCCCGCACACATGTCAATTGCATTTTAGGGTTAATTGCCATGGGTATTTATTTACCCATGATGCTGGAGTAGCTGTTTGTTCTATTTAATTGGGAGATACACTGTTCATGCTTTAGCTGCCCCTTTGAAAAATTAACTAGGATTGGTATGTAAAATGGAAAAGGAGGGGTTTTTTTTGTTTTTATAAAAATGGAAAAAAAGTCCTAAAAAAAACCCAAAATAAACAAAAAAGGAAAATTAGCTAAATGAATAGCAGTCTAAAAGAACAAAATAATAATATGAATTAAAGTAAACTACAATTTACTATAACTACGAAGTCCCAAATTATCATTTCTATGGTTTACAGTTATTACAGATTCCCCAGTAGCACTCTATGCCCGGTATATAATGGTGAAAAAATAAAATATTTTTATTAATTTTGCATTTCTAAATATATGTGAAGAGGAAAGAGTAACATAGGGAAACATACACACATAAATTTTTTGAAATATGAAAAACCCCCAGCATATTACCATGTCTGAAAACATTCTGACATTGAAAATATAATATAAACGAAAAATTTTCAAGGAGAAAAAATGAAGTGTTTGGTGGATGAAGGTGTGAAATCTGCATGGTTGACCGTGCTTTGTAAACGTTTACATTATCCTGAGGCGAGTCATACTTGCGGACTTCCTGCACACTGCGTAACTTTACCCAGAGCTGTGCAAGTGTCATTTCTCATACAGATGTTGTGCAAGGGCTGTAAGGCATGTGTTCCTGACAACCCCGACAATCCCTTCTCAACAGTTCTTACAGAGAGGGCAAGGCTACATGACAGCCCCAGATGGTCTGCAAGGAAAATGCAGAAAAAGTTCCATAATTGATTTGCTGTTTGCTGAGATACCCTATATGGTCAGCTTCAACTTTTACCTAATCCATCCATTCCACCTTTGTTATGTTTTGCCCTTAAAAAAAAAAAAAAAAAAAAAAAGAAATCCCAACAGGGGTTGAGTTTATATGCTGAGTTTTTTTAAAAAAAAAAAAACAGAAACTTGGGTGAGGTAACAGTCCCTCTAGAACTTTGCTCTGTTGTTCCACTGGGAAGGCTATTGACATCCGTGCATAGTCAGTCTCTAGAAGGCTCCACCAAGATGCTACATTGTGGTCCTTGTTCTTTTTTGAAGTAACCTTCAATGTATTCTCTGCATGGCTACCATGAGTGGTCTAAAACCGAATTGCCGTAGTTGGAGGTGTAGGAACAATGGTATCAGTAGATGTTGTGAGAGGGGGAACTCAATGCTGTGACACTTATTACAGTGAAGTTTCATTTTGTTTTATGTCACACGATCTCTTTTGACTGGCTTTTCTCTGGCTGCTGTGCTGGTTTTGGAGGCAAAGGCTCAGGACTCTGGCAAAGGGCTTTGCCTTTTCCTTGTATTAATGGTATTCAATCAATACCATGAGGATGTGTGTTGAATTAGGAGCGGCAGGGCTGCGTCCCCGGCACCCGGCCGCCCGCATGGCTAGTTTATACCCAGAAATAATTACACGGAAACTGTATTCTTTCAAACACTGCCTGGCCCGGCTAGTTCCAGTTTCTTATTGGTTAGCTCTTACATATTGTTCTAACCCATTTTTAATATTCTGTGTAGCCCACGAGCTGGCTTACCAGGGAGGATCTTAACCTGCATCTGTCTGGCGTGGGAGCATCATGGCGACTCTTCCTCAGCTTCTTTTTCCCAGAATTCTCTTCTGTTTTCTCCACCCACCTAAGGGTGGGCCTATCAAATGCAAATGGGCCTAGGCAGTTTCTTTATTAATAAGAAATCACTCCCACATCATTTCCCCTTTTTCTGTTTAAACAAAAAAGAAAGGCTTTAACTTTAACATAGTAAAATTACATATAACAAAACAGTTATCAAGTAAGAATTACAATTACAATATTTATATCTATTTTATCTCTTATCATAACTAAGGAAAACTATAACTAACCATTCTTTAATTCCATCAAAGACTCCAGAAGGATATAATATTACCTATCAAACAAGAAATAAGAAAACTCTAGAAATGACAGAGACATCTCGCTGCCTGGACAGTCACCCAAAGTTCCTCTGTACCGTTGGGGCATCCATCTTCGGCCTACAGGCCCATGTTATCCAGAGACATTTCCATGAAGCAGGAAATTTTAAAGACAGTTCAGTCATTTTCTGCTGTGTCCTGCAGAATGTCTCGCAGACTCTTTCATGAATCAGGAACCCCGAAAGACCATCTCACCTTTAGGCAAGTTCAGCAGTCCTTTCTCTGCGGGTTCTCTGTGTCCAGTTTATGCAACAGTCCAGGCAAGAGCAGTTTCTTGCCCAAATGGCTATCCATAAGGATCCTCTTCGATGCCCATCTTCCTCTTGAAGTAGCTTGGTGATGCCAGGAGCAGAGTGTCTCATTGTCATGAAAAGTCCTAAGTTATTAAAACATTTAAAATGCCATATTCTACAGTCTTTGAAAGATATGAAGAATGTCTATCTAACTGAAAGATATCTCTATATATCTAGAAAATCGAACTAACATGACTACAAGCTTGACTATTATTGATGATTACCCATTAGCAACCTATATTTCCTAATTATACATTACATTTTTAAATGAACTACACAATCACAATACCTTAATCAAGATCAGAAATACATATACATATAACAAAATTGACCATAAAATCCATACCAATGCAAATTATTCATATCTATATCATATCCCCCTTTAAATGTAAAAGAACATTTATAAACCATATTTGGGAACATGGGCGTAGTTTTGTGATATATAATTTTACTATGTTAAAGTTAAAGCCTTTCTTTTTTTTGTTTAAACAGAAAAAGGGGAACTGATGTGGGAGTGATTTCTTATTAATAAAGAAACTGCCTCGGCCCTCATAGGACAGAAAATTAGGTAGGCGGAGTAGACAGAAGAGAATGCTGGGAAAAAGAAGCTGAGTGAGTGAGTCTCCATGATGCTCCCGCTCCAGACAGACGCAGGTTAAGATCCTCCCTGGTAAGCCAGCTCATGGGCTACATAGAATATTAGAAATGGGTTAAAACAATATGTAAGAGCTAGCCAATAAGAAACTGGACCTAGCCGGGCCAGGCAGTGTTTAAAAGAATACAATTTTCGTGTAATTATTTCGGGCATAAGCTAGCCATGTGGGTGGCCGGGTGCCGGGGACGCAGCCCTGCCGTCCCTATTTCAACAGATGTGCTGGAATCCAAGGATACTGAGATAGAGCAAACACCCACGTTGACTTAAATCTCCCAACGCTTGATGATGGGAGCTCATTGTGTTGTTGCTTCTCTAGAGGGAGAAAAGACGAGTGTGAGTTGGTGGACTTTTAATTACTCATGCTCTGTTAACCTGGTTTACACTAGGCACGCTGTTCAAGCACTCTTTTATGTTATCCACCACATAGCACTGTGCAACTAAAGCATCAGGAAAGTAATGGGTATGTATGAACCCTCAATGGGCTTTCTATTCAACTCTACTAATCTCTTTTTATTCTACTCTTTGGTTGAAACTACCTCAATGAAGATCATAGTTGGATGAATAACATTTTCATGTGCTAAGGCTTGAGATAGTTCAGCTATTGCTGATTCATTGTCAAATACATTGTAGCATCATCTTTTGAATGTTCAGTAGAGGCCTCTGTATTAAAGGAATTGGCTAGGGAAGCACTTCTGGAAGGTGGTAAAAACATAAGGAAGTTGGTCCTATGGGAGATCTTTAAGTCATTGGGGCAAAGCCTCCAATATGATAGTGTATAACATTGCCTTCTAATTTTTCAATATAATTGCTTTATAGTTGTAAATGTTCTTGCTCAGCCACAGACTCCCATCACAGAATACACAGGATAAAAACCACAAGGCTAACCAATCATGGACTGCCTTCTTGTGATAGAACATAAAGTTGTTCTTTCACAAAAATAACTTTTTTCTTCTTTATTTCTGCTTTCTGATAATTTTGTAAACATTTAGATTTATATCAAGAGAAACTCCAAGCCAAACCCCAATTACAGAGATTCACCCAAGAGTTTTGATTTCTGTGACTTCAGTCTCTTGGTTTGCCATAGTGGACACCTTTAATAGGGAGGGATATCTACAAAGACTCATAAGCCAGGATGGACCTTTGGACCCAAAAAGTTGATCCACTTTCATTGATCCACAAATGAAGCTAGTTCATTTGAAGAAGTAGGGTGCAAAACCAATAACCTTTTACTTCCTATTCCACTAAGAATTTCTAAATGGACTAGCTAGGAAAAGATACCTTGTTAAAGTCAACAGACAATGATTGAAAAGGTTGCCTCATTCTTCAAATGTCCAGACACCAAAACAATAACTCAGGAAACTACATGAGAACTTAAACAGGGAATTAAACATAGTTGAGAAAGCTACACAGGAACAAAATGAGGATTTCAACCAAAAGAAATTACAAAAAGAATCCAACCGAAATTTAGGAACCAAAGGAGACAACTAATCTGAAAACGCAACAGAGACCATTAACTGCTTACCAGTTCAAGCGGGAGAAACAGCAAGTTCAAAGACACACCAGTTGAAATTTCCCAGGAAGAGAATCAAAAGCATAGATGATTTTTGGTAAAAGATTTTTTTTGATATTCAAACAATGTGATGTGGTGTTTATTATTGACTTCGCTAATAATGTGAATTACATTAAATTATTTGTGAACATATGGACCCCACTTGGTCATATTGTATTTCCCTTTAACATATTGGTAAATATAAAGGATTTTGTATCTTTGTCCATGAAAGATATCAACCCGTTAGTTTTGTATCAGGTACATATATGGTTGAGTATTAGAAGGTTTTTGTCTCACAAAATGAGTTGAGCAGTGCTCACTCTCCTTATATTCCCTGGAATTGTGAAGAACTGGCAACTAAACCTCATAGAATTTGTCAAACAATGAGCAAGAGATTGTTGATGTATCATTCTGGAGAAAAGAAGATCCAGAGCTTGAGGTAACATCACACAAGAAAGTTTTAGCTGTGTTACCCCATGGTATTCAGAAAATGAGAGGGCAAGAGAGCAATAAGGAAAGCTACACCACTGTGCCTCTATACTCAGCACTACTTAATATAACCATAATCATCGCATAAACACCATTCATCAGGTCCCACCTCTCTGTACTATTATAATTGGTACACTTGATGTAGACTATATTAGAACCACAGCAACACTAAATTGTACAGCATACTATAGACCTGTATGGGCTGTAGTTTTACTCTCCTTTATTTACAAATATATGTATTTTTTTAATTTGTTTTGAGATTTCATGACTCATGCAAGTCAGGTCCTGTATGAAGTTTAGGACTGTATGCCATAATTTCCAAATAGATGTTCATTTTCTGATTACCTATTATTAACCTCTAGTACAGTTCTATTGTTTGAGTTTTGCTGAATGGTTTCTGTTCTTTTCTGTGTAAATGTACTCTCCAACATTAAGAAGCTGATCTTTTGTGAATGGCCATGTATACTCAAAACCAAAATATATCATATATATTCTTTCTTTGGGGTATTTGGCTAATAACAATTAAGTAAATTGATGATATACATATAGCATCATGTGTATTGTTGCAGCTTTTTTGTCAAGAGGATCTAGCCTTGGTCATAAGAAGAGTATTTAAATTTCCAGTTGTAGCAATTTCTGACGTTCTTTCTTCTGGAAATTTGCTACAAACGTTGATCTTGTGTATAGCATGCTTTGGTATGTATAGACAGGTTTAGAAATGTGTGTATTCTTGAATATAAAATACATATTTTGATGTACAACGTCCCTCTTAAATCTCATTTTATTTTTCTAAAGTCTGTTGTGTCTTAAAGTTTATAACTGTTCAGCCTTTCTAATTTTGAGGATTTTTCAATTTAATCTTGAGAATTTCATAAGGAAGTACTTTATTTCCTTCACTCACCTCCCCCTCTTCTTTCTCCAGCTCTCACGTCCTGCACACTTTTTAAATGACTGACCTCTTGGGATAAGCTAATCTTTAGGGCTGTGGCTCTCAACCTTCCTAATGCTGCTGTAGCTTCATTCCATTGCTACTTCATAACTGTAATCTTGCTACTGTGATGAATCGTAATGTAAATAGCCAATCTGTGACCCACTAAGGGGTTGTGACCCACAGTTTGAGAACCATTGCTCTGCAGTTTTAATTCCTGGGAAAGACTGACTCAGGAATTATCAGTTGTCTGTTGCCCATCTGGTACTAAAACCTTTCGAGAATTCCCCATCCACATTAGATTGCCAATTCGTGTTTTTGATGGCTCAGTGGTTTAGAGCATTGATTGCTCTTCCAGAGGACCCAGTTCAGTTACCACATGTCAGCTTACAACTGTAACTTTAGTTCCAAGTGATCTGATATGTTTACCCAGACATACATGGAAGCAAAAAAGCAATGTGCATAAAATAAGATTAAATAAATCTTTAAAAATGTTAATGTTTATTTTTGAGATTTTATTTTATTTTTACCATGTCTCCCTTCACTTTCCACCCTCCAAGTCCTCCGAGACACCCCTTCCTGCTCTTCAATACATGGGCTCTTTTTTCATCAATTGCTATTGCATATACATATGTAGTTGTATATACATATGCATTTCTAAATGCAAGTGTAAGTCCATGTAGTGTTTACATGCACGTGTGTTTTAAGGGCTGATTGTTTTAACCCCAGTAGCCAATTACTGTGTTTTTCCATCTTTCCTGCTCCCAGATTTACTCAATTGCCTGTAGTTATCAGTGTAGGGTTGAGGCCTGCGGCTTTCCCCCATCCAGTTTGATGTGTTTGTGGGTGTCCTCCTTTTCCAGATCATATTTGGGTGGTCGTGTTGGTGAGACTTTTTAGGTATAGCTTCTGATCTGACTACCATCTGCAATGTTCCTGATCCCTAGGTATCGGAGTGTTTTATAGATGTATCTACTAGGAGTGGGCTTCTGAACTCAGCATATTGGTTGGTTGTGATTTTCTGTAGGGGTCTCTCTCCATTGCAAAGATACGTTGGTGGTGTCAATTTTTAAGCTACCATTTTTAAGCTGAGATTTCCTGGTTAGGCTTTCCTGTCATATATAAAAGACACTGTACAGTAGGTTTTCTGTCCTGGTCCTTGGGCTTTCTGCTCCCTCTCCTGTGGTGTTTCCTGAGCCTTAGGGATAGGCATTGATTTATAGTTGTATCAGATGTAGTTGCTTATCCCACAGGCTATGTCCTCTGCACTTTTACCAACTGTGACTTTCTGTAATGATCTCTGTATCTGAAAATTCAGATTGGACTAATACTACTGTGTTATATTTTTTTCATAAAATTTGCTGAATTTTTATACTTGAATTGGATTTTATATCTATGTTTTTGCTTTTGACTTGGGGATTATGTTTTTGTTTGTCTGTTTCTTTAGACAGGGTCTTGCTCTCTGGCTCTGTTTGAGTCCAAATTCATATTTCTTTCCCCGTCTCTGGAGTGCTTGGATTCCAGGTATACCTCACCATATCAGGTTTTGGACTTGCTTTTTCATTCATTTTAACTATCTGTCTTCTAATTGGTATATCTGTACTATTAATGTTTTAAATAATTTTATATTGTTAGATTAATATTTAGCATTTTTATGAATTTACTTTATTATTATTAACTTGAATACAAAGCATTTAGTCATTTCACATTTACATACAAATCTTTCATTTTCATTGATGTTCCCTCCCCTACTCGCTTTCCCGTTCCCTTCTCTCCACCTGTTGTACCCCCCTTTTTCTCTTGCCGTTGGTTCCCTTTCTACCTTCGTGTCACATGTATTCTGTTACCCCTCCCCCCATTTCCATAGACCCTCATTTTTTTCTTGTAATTTCCTTTCCAGTTTCACAACTTATACCCTGTGCACACAAATATAACACATAAACAATTAAAACATTGTATCTGTATATAAAAGAGATCATGTCACTGAGAGAAACAATTAGTAAATAGGGCCACCTGAAACTGAAAAGCTTCTGTAAAGCAAAGGACACAGTCAACAAGACAAAACGACAGCCTACAGAATGGGAAAAGATCTTCACTAACCCCACCTCAGACAGAGGTCTGAGCTCCAAAATATATAAAGAACTCAAGAAACTGGTCATCAAAAGAGCAAACTGTACTATAAAAAAATAGAGTACAGACCTAAACAGAGAACTCTCAACAGAGGAATCTAAAATGCCTGAAAGACACTTAAGGAAATGTTCAACATCCTTAGTCATCAGAGAAATGCAAATCAAAACAACTCTGTGATTCCATCTTACACCTGTAAGAATGGCCAAAATCAAAAACACTGATGACAACAATATGCTGGAGAGGTTGTGGGGTAAAGGGAAAACTTTTGCATTGCTGGTGGGATTGAAAACTGGCACAGCCTCTTTGTATGTCAATGTGGCGATTTCTCAGAAAATGAGGAAACAACTTCCCTCAAGACCCAGTAATACCCCTTTTGGGTATATATCCAAAGACGCTCAATCGTGCCACAAGGACATGTGCTCAGCTATGTTCATAGCAGCATTTTTTTTGTCATAGCCAGAACCTGGAAACAACCTTAGTGCCCTTCAACTGAAGAATGGATAAGGAAAATATGGTACATTTACACAATGGAGTACTAGACAGCAGAAAAAAATAATGACATCTCAAATTTTGCAGGAAAATGGATAGAGCTAGAAAACATCATTTTGAGTGAGGTAACCCAGATACAGAAAGACAATTACTACATGTACTCACTCATAAGTGGTTTTTAAACATAAAGCAAAGAAAATCAGCCCACAAATCATAATCCCAGAGAACCTAGAAAACAATGAGGACCCCAAGAGAGAGATACATAGATTTAATTTACATGGGAATTAGAAAAAGACAAGATCTCCAGAGTAAATTGGGAGCATAGGGACCTTTGAAGAGGATTGAAGGGGAGGGGAAAAGTAGGGAGGGGAGCAGAGAAAAATGTAGAGCTCAGTAAAAATAAAGAAAAAAGAGAGAACATGAAGTATTTTTTTCTGTGTTTGGGTCACTTAACTTGCTATAATATTTTCCAGAACCATCTTTCCTGTAAATTTTATTTTTTCTTTATGGTTGAATAAAATTCCACTGTGAATATGTACCATATTTTTTGTATCCATTCAGTTCTTGATGGACATATGGTTTGGCTCCATTTCCTAGTTACTGTAAATACTGCAGCAATAAACATAGATGTGTAAGTATCTCTTTGGCAAGCTGAGTTAAGAGTCCTTTGGATATTTGACCAGAAAATGTATAGCTGGATCATATAGTACCTCTAGTTTTACTGTTGTGAGAAATCTCTATAATGGTTTCCACAGTGACCATACCAGTTTACCCTTCCACCAGCAGTGTCTAAATTTCCTCTCTCCCCATGTTTTCATAAGCATTGTTGTCATTTGTTTTCTTGCGGAAAGCCATTCCAACTGGGCTTAGATGGGGTCTCAGAGCAGTTTAAATGTACATGTCTGATATATAAGATACTGAATAGGTTTACAGTATTTATGGGGCGTTGTGCTTCTCCTTATGTTAACTGATTGTTCATGTCATCAATCTGTTTTGCCCACTGGAAAATTTCTGTTTCTGGTGTTTGAGAACCGCAGTTCTGTATGTATTATAGGCATTCGCCTCTGTCTGAAGTATACCTGGTATAGATTTTCTCTTGTGGTGTAGCCTGGCTTTTTATTCTAATAAAGTTTTCTCTGCTGTGAAGCAGTGTTTTCATGTCATATGATCCCATTTGAAAACAGTGGGGTTCTTTCCTGCAATGCTGGAGTACTCTTCAGAAGGTCCATGTAGGTGCCTATATCTTGACATGTTTTCCAATAATACTTTTAGCATCTGAGGTTCTTAAACTAAGGTTTTTGTTGCCTCTGGAAATGACTTTTCTACGTCACCAAACATGGTTCTAATATCATTCTCTTGTACGTGGACATCAGTTTGCCATCACCAGCCATTGAATTGACTGTCTTCTTTACCATGAACATTTGTCACAGTTTTGACAAAATGAATGTGACTGTAACTATATTTTTTTAATTTTCTCGAGCTTCAGTACCCTTTGATTGGTTGATGGGTCCAATTTGTTGTTTGGCCATTACCATACTATTTTTGCCATTATGGCTCTGTAGTATATTTTGAGGTCAGATTTTGTGATACCTCCAACAGTCTCCTTCTGGTCAGGATTGCTTTGACTATTCAGGTATTTTCTATGTTTGTATGAAAATTTTAGGATTGGTTTTTATTTTCTGTACAGAGCGTCATTAGAATTTTGAAGGTGATTGCATTAAATCTGCCAACAAGTTTTTATAAATTAGCCATTTTCACAATATTAACTCCACCTTCCTACCCCCATGGTTAGGTCCATCACAGCAAGATGACAGTCTTGCATCAATTCTGTCCTACTTTGTTCTTCACTGCCAAGACAAAGTACTGACAAAAAGCAACTTTGGGAGAGAAGGGTTTCCTTATTTTATACACTCATATCGCAATATATGATTGAGAGAAGTCGGAGCATTCAAGGGACCAAAAAAACCATTCAGGACATTCAGGAACCAAGGATGAAATCTACTTATCAGTTTGCTCAGTTTGCCTTCTAAACCAAAAACTGTCTACACAGGTTCCTTCAACATCAATCAATAATCAAGAAAATGCCTCACAGCTATGCCCACAGGCCAGTCTGATGAAGGAAATCCCTCAGTTGAGGTTTCTTCTTTCCAGATGACCCAAGTTTGTGTAAAGCTGGCAAAACTAAGTATTCACACTCTCTTTTCATCTCCAATCTCATTAATTTATGTCCCTCTTTTTGTTGATTTGTCTAATGGTTTGTCCATCTTGTTTATATTCTCAAAGAATGATTTTTAATTCCATTAATTATTTGTATGCATTTTTTTCATTTCTATTTCATAGATTTCTGTTTGGTCTTTTAAAAATTAAGTGTACTTATTTTATTTTATGGGTTTGAGTATTTTTCCTGCATGTTTGTATGTACAACATGTTTGTACTGTGCTCCTATACGTAAAAATATGGCATTTACTGCTCTGGAACTGGAGTTATGGATGATCTCATGCCAAGGTGTAGGTAGTGGGGACTGAACACGGCGCTTCTGCAGGAACAGCAAGTGTTCTTTAGAACTGAACCAGTTCAAAATTTTTTCTGCAGTCCCAGTTTTTCTCTTGATCATTAGAATCCCTTCTCCTCTGCTGATATTGGGTTTTGTTTGTTTATAATGCCTTAAAGCATATCACTGAGTCATTTATTTGATCGCGCTCTAGTTTGCAACACAAGAACACAGAGCTCTAAACTTTGATCTTAGGGATACCGCCATCTTATCTTACTAGTTTTGAAATCCTGTGTTTTTGTTTTCATTCGCTTCTAGGAACTTTTTGATGGCCTTCATTTCAGGAATGTGTTCTTTAATTTCCACTAGTTTCTGCATCTGCTGTTGATTGCTAGCTTTATCATTTTGTGGCCAGATAAAATGCAAGAGGTCATTTCAATTTCCTTGCATCTATTGAGACTTTTGTGTTCTCATATGTGGTGTATTTTGGAGAAATATCCCATGAAATTCTAAGATAACATTCTAAAGGTTATGTTAGAAAAAAAATGTGCTGTAGGTATCTGCTAAGTTACGTAATCTATAGTGTCATTTGACTCTAATATTTCTCAGTTTTTGGTCTAGGCAACTTACCTATTTGTCACAGTGAGTATCAACATGATGGATTATTATGTTGTTAAAGATAATCTATTGCTTTTTACCTAGTAGTGTTTGCTTATGAAATTGGAAGCAACTACTTTGGGTATATATTTGGAATTGCAATGCTTTCCTGATCAATTGTTCCCTTAAACAGCACTAAAGGGCATTCTTCATCTTTTTTGGACTAGTTTTTGTTTGAATACTACTGTGTTTGTTATTAGAAAAAGTGACTTTTACTGCTTCATATAACTTAGAAAATCTTGATCCATCCTTTCAGCCTGAAGTTGTGTCTATCTGTAATCTTGAGATATGTTACTTGTAGGCAGCAAAAAGAGATTGTGTGTGTGTGTGTGTGTGTGTGTGTGTGTGTGTGCGTTTGTGTAATATTAATGTCTTCTGAGTAGTTTTAGTTTGGGGTCTAATTTTCCCACTATGAAAATAGCTGTGTCAGCTTCTTTGCACCTTCTGTTTGCCTTATGGATCCATTTCCAAATTTTGACTCTCAGTTTTTGGATGCTTTTGCCAGTAATTTGTATTTCTTGGAGACAACAGATAGTTGTATCTTGTTTCTAACTTCTTTTAGTCTGCTTCTTTTAAATATCAAGTTTCGGTTATACATAATATTAATGGGGGAAGGTAGAATATATTTTAAAATCTTACTTCTAAAATTGTATACATAGATAATGTATGTGTTAAAACTTATATATAGACATTAGTATACTATTCATAGTATACTCTGCTGAGCTTTATTTTATATTCTACATCATGGATGTTGTTCTATAATACTGACCATACCTATATTGTCAATAATATGATGCAAAATATGACATTTGCAACAGGACTAATTCTGCCTCTCCCATAAATTAACAGTTAGGTGATTCCTTGTATTTTGCTAGTAAATATTGCCAGTGGATATTTGAGTACTGTGTGTTCGAGTGTCTTTCAGAGAGTATCTAGCATTTGATTTCTCAGCTCCAGCTAGCTGATCAATCTTTGTCCCTTCTTTGCTTGGAAGCATTCCTAGTACAAAATGTGAAAAGTGTAAAATAAGGTACCTCCAAAAGACCCAACTGCTAGATTCACTAAAGAACCTTCAGCATTTTAAGACATCTGGCAGCATTTGAAATAAACCAATGTGTAATAAATTGGTCTTCTAAAGTAGATGAATTTTCAAAAAAAATATGTGTTCTCAATTGTGCATCATAGTCAAAGGTCACCATCTACTCTGTAGCTCATCGCTATGATCAGCTTTCTCGCTAAACCTTTTCAAATGGACTGCACTGTAGATGTGTTCTTTGTCTCACCAAACATTTGTCAGTGTTTCATCATTCTGACACTTCGGTTAAATTATTCCGCTGGTCTCCAGGAGGACAGTTTCGGCATCTACAAAAGTTGCCTCAGGAAGTTGTAAAACCTGATCGTGTTTCAATTATGAAGAATTCCAAATTGAAAATTAATCTTCCTCTGACTTTCAGAAGTCCCTCCTATCCCCGAAATAAATTTGAAATCAACCTTTTCTTCGTGTCCACCTGCCATCTTCATAAAAGTCAAAACCATATGTGCTTGGACTTTGAAGTACAATTTCTCCTCTAATGGTGTCCTTCACATAACCGTATTATTCTTGGTTCTAAGTTCCCAGTACCCAACTGGAGCAACTTCAAGGAGGAATGACAAATACATGTGCAGATGGGTAATGTCGGAGTAACAAATGACCACAGCCTATGAAGTCACAAACACGAAAAATGTCATCAAGTTGCCCAGAAGAAATGGCACCCAAATGTGACCATGTACGATGAAAACTTAGGGCAATTTCTGTTTTGAATTACAAAATCATTTTTCCTTAGATGAAATGGTTCTTGGAACAGAGAATCTATTGTTTATATGTCTTAAAAATACGTACCACAGCCTTTTAGTGAGTAATTGTGATTAATGTGTAATAATTCAGCTATTTGAGCGATAAAATCAGTTTTACTTTTCTTTATAAAATACAGGCTTCACTGAACTAAACACATACAAATTCTAAGTTACTACTCGTGAAACCTCACCCACTGACACCATTTCTAGTGTCTTTGTGGCAAATTATTCTTGTGCCATTTTAATTCAGACATATCAAAAGCAAATACATTTCCCTTTCTAATATGAGCAAAGGGAAGCTTGACAGGTCGAATAGAGTTCCATGGAAAGAAATTTCATCAAATAAAAAAGAGACCATTTTGAGGGATAAATGATATGGCTCTTAGGTTGTTAAATGTAAAACCCAGATGGGAAGGAAATCAAAAGACAAGAAGCCCCATTTTTCAGTCACACATCACAAAGGAAAGGACCAATGCTTCAAAGTCTACCAGACTGGTACCGTATTCCCTGGACACCAACTGTAGTCATCAGAAGGAAAGAGAATCCGAGGGCATTTGTGTAGACTGAAACATTTTGTTTTGCTCCATGTTCATCATTCCTAATATATCCAGTCTGTGGCTATATCCTTAATCACAAATAAAATATGCTTATACAAACACCACTACATCGTGTCTGGTTCTCAAGTATTAAGGCCAACAGATTGTTTGAGCAATTTCTTTTGGACAAACTCCTAAACTCTGTTTAATAATTCTTAGACGGAAAAAGTGCCAATGGGGTGAGTTTGGTTGATAGCACATCAGAGTAGCAAAACACATGATGAAATATAAAAATGGGATACAGATTTAAATGAAGAATTCTCAAAAGAGGAAACTCCAGTGACTGAGAAACACTTTAAGAAATGTTCAGTAGCCTTTGTAATCAGGAAGATAAAAATCAAAACTATTGATATTTCCTCCTAAACCTTTCAGAATGGCTATGATCACTAAGACAAGGGACAGCTCATGCTGGCGAGGATGCGGAGCAGGTGGAACACTCACCCCCTGCTCATTGGAGTGCAAACCTGTACAGTCACTAAGAAAATCAGTGCGGTGGTTTCTCAGGAAGAGGAGAATAAAGTCTATGTTGTGATACCTTGTGTGTACAAATAAAGCTTGCCTGAAAATCAAGGGTTGGAGCTAGCTAACCATAGAGGTCTGTACAGGCAGACAGGAAGTAATATGGCTGAATAGAGAGAAGAAATGATAAGGTGGGAGGAGACAGGAACTCAGTCTCTTCTTGGCTGGGAAGTTGAGTAGGTAAGGTGTTGCTGTGGTTTTGCGCCTTCGTCTCTTTGATCTTTCAGCATTTTCCTCCCTACATTTGACTCTGGGCTTTTATTACTAAGACCAATTAGAACTTGTGCTACAAGCCTACCTCAGGATCTAACTATACCACTCTTGGGCATATACCCAAAGGACACTTCATCCTGTCACAAAGAAAATTCCTCAGCCATGTTCATTGTTACAATATTCATAATAGACTCAGAAAGACAAATATGATGTGTATTCACACACATACACATATGTGTGTGTGTGTTAGCTTTTAAGTCAATAATTAAAAACTCTACAAGCTATAAAACCACAGAGGTTAGATGTAGAGTAAGGGACTAGGAAAGACATATAGAGCTCTTTAGGAAAGATTAATAGATTATATAGTTATAGATGGATGGGCTCTGAAATGGGAGTATCAAGTGAGGAGGGGTAGAAAAAAGGTGGTATAGGGAGGAAATATGTAGAGACAAGCTAAACTAAAGGGTCATTTGATGATTTGTATTGAAATAATACAGTAGAAGCTTCCATATGTATATGAAGGTGATCTAAATAAAATCACTAAATAATAGGGAAGACAGAACCCCAACTGGCCATTTCTTATCACCAAATGAAGTTTCCAGTACCAGAACTGGGTTGCGTCTATCGGAATTGTTGAACAAAGGGATCTCAAGGGAGCACCCATACAGCACAGGCTGTTGCCAAGACTCAATGTTGCCTTCCCCAAATTGAGGGCAAAATCCCATTGCTAAACACAATAACAATTGACCATGGAAAAGCTGAGCCGGTGCCTACACAGAGCCTCCATTTCTCCATTCTACCTTCTTTGCTACAGAAAGATGTTCTACACCCCACCAAAAGAGAAAAATAAAGGCCAACCCAGCCACAGTCTCTTTTCTCTACAACGGTGTCCTGCCTATAAAATACGCTAGTGCAATGGTACCACAAATCTTGTGGGAGCAACCAGCCAATATCTGATTTAACTTAAGGCCCACTGAATGAGGTGGAACCTACACCTGACACTGCTGGATGACCAAGAAGCTAAGCCTACATAGCCCAAGGACCTAGGATAAAACCATACTATTCTTTTAAAAAACATGGGCTAGCAATAGATGATATTCTACTCTACTCATAGATCTGTGCCTTTCTCGGCCATAGTCAGAGAAGCTTCCTCCTTAAGTAGATGGAAACAAAGGCATCAGACATTATGCCGAAAGTCAGAGACCTTGATGGATTTCACTGCGAGATCTTTGCTGGCCTGGAATGTTCTGTATGGAAATACATTATTCAGTGCTTTCAGTTCTTGGGTAGCTACAGTCCTAATTGAATTATCTATTTCTACTTGTTTGACATTTGTAGATTCTTTCAAGATGTCCCTCCATTTGATTTAAACTACCAATTTTATGACAGATTTTCTAATTCTGTTCTTTTAATATTCTCTTACTGTCCATGGAGCCTATAGTTACATCCCTCTTTCATTTCTGATATTAGTACTTTTATATGCCTTATTTTCAGTCTGCCTTTTAACGATTAGCAAGTCTAATTGGTATTTTTGTAGAATCAGCATTTGCTGTTTGTTCTCCGTTGGCTCCCTATCCCAATTACAGTGATTTATGCTGGCATTTTTTTTTTTTTTTACTTTTCTCCAACTTCTTTGAATTTAATTTGTTAATTTGCTCACTAATTTTCTTAAATTGGTTCATTGCTACCAATTATAGATCTTTCTTCTTTTCTTTGCTAAGTCCTTAGTGCTGGAAACTCGTCTCAGTATTGTCTTCTCTGCATTTATTGTATACATTTGCAGTTAATCCACATCTACTTTCAAATTCATCATATTATTTAATAAGCCATTGCAAGTGCTTTATAATCAAACATTTTTATTGTTTCTTCTCATTCTTTTAGTCATGGATGTCATTGTTTATCTTAAACATGAATGAATATAAGCATACTTAATTAAATTCCTTCATGTTATTATTTTAAAAATATTTGTCTTTTTACTTTATCTTTAAACCTATTAACCTAATTAAGAGAAGAAAACTTTATTTTTATTTACTCAAATATTCTTTTCTTGATGTATTTCCTTTTTGTATCTTTAAGTTGCCACCCTATACAAATTTCCTTTCCTTTAAAGTTTTTTTTTTCAATATTTATTGCAAGGCGGGTTCCTGGCTGTGCATTTCCTCAATTTTTGTTTGTCTAAAATGCTTGTGTTTCTCCTTCATGTTTGGGAATCTGAATTCTGGGTCAATGGGCTTAACACTAAACATTTCACTCCACCTTTTTTTTATTTTGAAGAGAAATTAATCTTTACTTTTGCTTCTCTGTGGAAGTGTTTTGTCATCTTCTTTGGGGGATTTTCTCTTTATCTTTGATTTCCTGCAGTTTAAATACTATAAGCATAAGCATAGAGCCTGGGGAATTGGAGGGTTTTTCAGACATTTATCCTGCCTGATAGTCTCTGGGCTCTTAGCTTAACATTCATTTGGAAAGTTTTTCCAGTCACTTTTGTCTCAAATATGCCCCCCGTTACTCTCTCCCGCCTGATCTTCACACCCTTCCCATGCAACTGTCCCACCATTTCACAGCTTATGCTTCATTTTATTTATCTTTTCTACTCTTTGCTTTTCTGCTTTGGAAGTTTCTACTGATCTATCTCTAGATTCAAAGATTCTGTTTGTAGCCTTGCTGGGTCTGAGGATCCCATCAGAAGAGCTCTTTCATGGTGTTGTTAGGTCTAATACACGCTGTTGCTGTTTGGTCATTGTTCCTTTGTAGTAGTTCTTTCACTCTGGTTACATTATTGCTCGTTCTTATGTTTCGTTTTCCATGATAATTAGAGGGCTAGAGTTGGGACCTATATCAACATAAGCACACTTGGCTTAAAGCTCTGGCTTAATCATTGCGACAACCCTCCTCTGTGACCCCGGTACTGTTACTTTCACAGCTTCCCCTAAACTTTGGTTTTTGAAGATTCACATGTTTTATAAATTTTCTTTAATAGTTTTACATGATAAACTGTGAAAGAGGATCTTCAGAAACAGTCTTTTATTTAGCCATATGCAAATAGGAAACGTTCTACCATCCTACAAAGTGATCAGTTTTCGTGACTTTGTGCTTTAGATTCTGAACTTCACTAATGCATTTCAGTGTCTTCACTTTAGTGGGAAGTTAGTTCTCTTCCCTTAGCAGACTTGGTCTCTGAGGAAAAATAAACCATTCTTTTGAGCGCAAACCTTGTGAATGACAACTTTCAATATTCTGGTCTATTTCACCGTGTCAAGATTTCCTCCCATCCCAGAAGGTCAAGGAGGGCTCTGCTCAACCAGTTCTCAGCCTTGGCTTCCAACAAACTGTGCTCACCTGGGGCTTCAGACACCCTGTTTCCTGATCTCTCCCACAGAAAATCTTCCTTGGGAAGGCTGAAGCTTGACCCCAAGCCATTCAAAGCTCCAAATGATTTCACAAAAAGCACATCCATCCTTTTATTCAACTATAGTTTCACAAAATTCCCAGGGAGTTTACATCAATAAAAAAAAATCCCTCACCCCACCCCCTTCTTCCTCTATAAATTATAAATTTTCTTTGAATTTTTGCTTAAATTCTACTCGGCACTTATTTGGCCTAACACATAGGATTCAATATTTAATTCATCTTATCCAAATTAATATGTTTTTTTTCCTTTTCCTATTTTATAAACCTACAACCACTACTCCAGTATATCAGCATAGACTCTAACTACATCCCAACTATTTGTTCTTATACCCAGATAAGCCTAGTCCTCACTGCTCAACAAGGAACCTCTCTTTGGGACAAATAGAGGTCATTACAGACAGCTACCACTATTAAAAATGCAGAGTATGGAGCCCAGTCCCAATGGATACATCTGCAATACAACTCCTACACCTAAGGCTCTTCTGCATGTCAAAAGAGGATGCAGAAAAATTATGTCTAAGGAGCATGGAGATCAATGTAAGTCTGTGCCTCCTAGGAATGTGAGAAACTTCTATAATGTCTTCAGCATGTCTGCCTAAACATGAGTTAAACAGGAACAGAAACAGGTATACCAAAGTGGACAGAGGAAATCCAAAAAAGCCTGAACCCTACACAAATACAAGTAACTAAGCAATGCTCAGAGGAGGAGAAGTAGTCTTCCCCGAAGAGGAAGTACACAATGTTCATTGTATACCCAGTACACATGGCCATCCCTGAAACATATAAAAGTAACATTAGACAAGCTGCACAGGCTGTATTTATGTTTTAGAAATATGTGTGTGTTATACATTATATAATATATATTGTGTGTATATGAATAGGCATATATTTAATATTCATGAAAAGAGGCTATGAATTTGAAAGAGAGCAGGGAGGGGTATTTGGAAGATATTAGAAGAAGGAAAAGGAAGGGGATATATTATAGTTATATTCTCAAAGAATAAGAGAAATCACTTAAAATTCTCATTTTAATTGTCAAATAATTATTTATATTTATCAGATAAAACATAATGTTATGATATATTCACACCCTGCTAAGTTATTAAGTAGGTCATATTTACATAAACATTGCCTCTTGTAATCAACTCTTCTTTGCAGTGAGAATGTTTAGGACCTTCAGCAGAACCTTCAATTTGATAGGACTGAAATGAGAGCCTACCATACTCTTTCATTTCCTAAGATGATAATAATATAACTAATAACTTTTGAAAACATATGAGAAAAGCATATATATAATTTGAAGGCTATAAATTTGAAAGAGCAAAAAGGGGCATATGAGAGTGTTCTGAGGAAGCCGAAAGGGGGATACGTACATCACAAATCACAACAAAGAAAATACACAGTGTCTTACAGGATTATGATGCTGCTTTGTCACTGTTCTGTTGCTGGGAGGAGACATCATGACCAAGACAACTCTTACACAATAAAGCATTTACTTGTAGGCCTTGTTTTCCGTTTCATAAGGTTAGTCCATGACTACAATGACAAGAAGCAAACAAGCGTGGTGATGGAGCACCTGAGATGAATATCCTCATCTGTATGCATCAGTAAGAGGGACAGGGAGAGAGTGGGGGAAAGGGGAAGGAGGGAGAGAGAGAGAGAGAGAGAGAGAGAGAGAGAGAGAGAGAGAGAGAGAGAGAG
>NW_026067890.1:12190445-12277042 GCF_014885135.2 Alexandromys fortis
GAAGAAGAAGAAGAAGAAGAAGAAGAAGAAGAAGAAGAAGAAGAAGAAGAAGAAGAAGAAGAAGAAGAAGAAGAAGAAGAAGAAGAAGAAGAAGAAGAAGAGGGCTTTTTGAAACCTCAAAGCTCAACCATAGTGACACACCTCCTACAACAAGGCTGTATCTACCCCAATAAGACCATACCTCCTCTTCCTTCTAACTCTTTCCAACAGTGTTATTCTCTCTGGTGATTATTCAATATAAGATTTTGGGGACTATTCTCATTCAGACTAGCACAGATGTTACTTTTAAACATTTCCTGTTGAGTAGAAATAAAAATACGTGTTGTTTTAGGAAGATCCATTTCCAAAGATGCTTTTCAGAAAATGCTGGCTACCAGTAAATCATTATATGACTGCCAACATCTAATGAATACTTTGATCATCCTAAGCATGCTTATTAGAAATATTTAGACTGCTGATTAATCATACTTGTTTCATTTTGCTTTTTCCGTTTTGAAGTAGGATCTGGCTGAGTAGAACAGGTTAAAATCTTCAATTGCTTAGTTTTAATAGTCTTTACTTGGAGAGCAGTTTTGATTTCACATTAAAATTGAACAAAAGCACAGGACTATTTTTAAATATAAATCACAATATACAGCTATAAATAGTTTATATACTTTAACTGAATACCAGTCCTGAATTAAACAGTAACTTGGCATATGGCAGAGGAAAGAAATAAAAGGGAGCCTCTTTAAATCAAAAAGTTAAAAATGCTGGGGCGCTAAAGAGAAACAAAAAAATGTGTGCAAACAAATGGTAAAATATAAAAGAGAGAGCTGTATTTCATAAAGTTTAAATTCTACTGGGATCAGCCCAATACTTTATAAAAATTTATACTATATATATATTGCATACATATTTACATATATATTTACATCTGCATCTCATTCAGTTCCAGCTGAGTTTGTGAATTTACACATCACCCACAAAAATAAAAACTGAAATCATGATACTTCTTTTTCAAAAAACAGATAGCATACAAAAAACAATAGTTTTAAAAGGGACTATATCAAATTCCACCTCAACCATCCACATGAACCTCCTTAGGTGGCTGCCATGGGGTCTTTCTGAGCTACATTTGAGTCAAGTCTCATTAGCTTTTAACATTTCATACATTTTCAGTTTTTCTCGTAAAGGTTTATTCTGTTAGATGCTAAACAAAGTAAAAATAACCATGCTACTTGCACTTAGCAACTTCACATCCTGAATTTTAAAAACAATGCTTCTTGAGTTCTGCTGCCTCACTTTGAAAGTGAAGGGATTTTTTTTCCAATAAGAGTATGCTTTTCCAGCTGGTTTAAAGTTCTGTTTAAAACTTAAAAATTTAATATATGGTCATCGATGGCTAATTTTTGCAACTGAATCACCATTACTCTCTAATAGTGTTTTAGAATTTGAAAGTATTTCCTCAGACCCACATTGTTTCTGTGTATGCAATGTCGGACAGCTTTTGGAGCATGTGTGTACTAATCCAATCAGCTGTGGCCCTTATAAATGGTGGGGAGATCAAAGCGACTCAGATGTCTCTGTCATTGTCGAGTATAATAAGGACAGCTGATCTTCGGGATCAAAAGAATACCTCACTTTTGCATTTCTCCCTATAGAAATAGTCTCAGTTATGACTAGAGGCTTAGTATCATGTTCATTATTAGCCTGAAGTTTTAAAACTTCCTGTGAAGATTGAAAAGCATAATGTTCTGAAAATACTTAAGAAACAATTCTGCAACAGTAAGCCGCGATGTTTGGACTGTATTATTTGTTTTCATTCACGCACTGATGTTTACCTTGGAAATTATATTCCACTGATTTCTATTCATTGAGCGATATTTCTAACACTGCTCTCAGAATCACAACAAATATGGGGGTTCATATGAAATGTTTCTGAGAATTTGAACTACACCTGAAAGATGTTAGTTTATCCTAGTGACAGAAACTTGAGGTAAACATTCATAGGGCATGTTGGTGGATCACAACTGCAGTAAACAATATTGGACCCAATACTTTAAAATGTGGGTTTTTTCCCATGCCACTGAAATCTCAGCCACATAAGTCACAGCATCAGCTACTAGTAAACTTCCAATTTACTAACTGTTTGTCCTTCATATGTATTTTAACTACCCCACATTCTCATTCACCCTAACTCAGTATCACCTGAAATTATCACATTCTCAACTGCAAGTCTGATATAAATATTACAAGTTAGAGATCTAAACTTGACCTTTGCAGCTTGGTAATTCAACTTAACAGGAATCCTTTTCAAGCCATACTATTCCCAGACAATACTGCGTTATTCTTTTATATGGCTGCATTTAGGTACAAGTGACCACAGTTAAGGTATATAATTTTGATAGTTATGATGTATCACAAAATCTTCTCTACCTTCAAAGGGATGAATGCTTAAACTGCCCTAAAAAGTAGTCTCAGGTTCCCTGAAATTCTTCCATATGTTCCTGTCTCTTTTTTAAGGCAACTGTTGAAGTGGTGTCTTTCAGTGCTACAGTGATCACTTCCTTAAATTGTATACCTACTGATGAGTCCACCCTGATCCATTGAAAAGATCAAAACCTATGGCCACACAGATGACAAACTTAGAGGTCAAGAAATAAAAAAATCCAGACATGAAGATAGGAAGGGGATCTACAGGAAAGAGAGGAAAGTCTTAGGGGGGAGGGGAGATATTGGGGCACAGGAGTAGTCAGGATGCCTTGCATGCATGTATAAAATAGTCAAAGAACAAAGTCAATAAAATAGCAAAAAAAATTTGAAAAATGGATCCTTAAGAAATTCTATGGCAAATAATTTAAGAGTCAATAAAAAGCTAAGATATAGTGTGGATTTATGTTTTCGTTTTTACAAAAATGAAGACACAGTCAAATAAATACTAAATGTCCAAACTAAAATCTGACAAAGGATTTTTTTCTCTGAAGAACAGCTGTGTGTGCCTCTTCCAGCACTGTCTTAAATAGACAGAAAATTCAAGCCAGAGCAGGGATGGACAACAGACGCCTCCAGCCATTTTTGTCCTTTAACTAACTCTACCCTCAGAATTGATGACAGTCAACATTGCTTTAAAAGTTGCAGGGGAAAAGAAGATTCCACGCCCCCCCCCGAGGGCTAGTTACCTAATAGCTAGTAATGTGGTTTCATATTCAATACAAAATTCCTACCAGTTTCCTCTTCTCTGGAGAGTTTTGTCTTCTAGATTATTTCAGAGCATTTTCCTTTATAAAAACAATATATATCATGATGAGAACATTGAAACAGAGGGTTCTAAAATAAGAAGTAAAGCCATCATATCTTCTGACCTAGAAATGTCATTCTTCACACCTGAAAGGTTTGGCTTCTGCATTTCTCTAGAGAGAGACTATGCTCACTTACAGTCCCTCCTTTTGGCTTCTGGTATAAATTCTATACTGCATGGCTGTTTAAAAAAAAGAAAATTAAATATATTGATAGACTTTTATAAATTTTGTCTGCCAAAGTAGGCTTTTTAGTTGTCTAATGACCATAAAAAATCTTTTACCCATGAGTCTCTTTTTTAATAATTGATTTAGCTTTATTTTATTCATTGGTATAAAGGAGTCAGATCCCCTGGGACCAGAATTATAGTTGTAAGCTGCCATGTGGATGCTGAGAATTGAACCCATGTCCTCTGGAAAAATAGCCAGTGCTCTTAACAACTGAGCAATCTCTTCAGCCACCAGGAGTCTCTTTTTTATGATCAGCATTTTTCAAAATACACTTGCTATAAAGAACACCAATTCTTACCATTTACTTGAGAAACTTTACCAAGTGTAAAATGTTAAGCACCACTGCCTATAAGGCATCTTTGGTAATTATTAGTACTTCTCCCTGAATATCTCTAGTTCATCTCTTTGAGCAAATGGTTGGCTTGTAATCCCTGGACCTCTGGTGTAAAATGAGCTCCCCACTATGACTAGTCAGTCAGTTAACAAACCAAAATGGTGCATGTGCTTTGTGAGCCAAGTCTTCAAGAGTATTCTTCTTCAGCCATTGGAACAACCAGTATTCTGGATACAACTATGCCACCAGCCAAGACACAACAGATCTGCAGGTTTTGTTTGGTATGTCTCAAAGGGCTATTTAGTGGCTGTACCCATACTCACTAGCTGTGCTAGTTAATTTTAAGTCTTTCTATCTTTAATGAACCATTTCCTGTTTTATTCTAGTTTGACCCTTCTACTGTTTCCACCAAACCTCTGGACACAGAAACAAAGAATGGAAATGATAGTATGTTTTCTTTTTGATTTTTGACATGAAATCTCAATAATTTAAAAGTCATGTTCTCTCTGCCTCCTGAGCATAGGGTTATATTCATGGGCTTCTACATAGGAATTAATGAGAGTGGTTTCTGATGGCTGTAGGTATAGTCACATAAATGACTGAAGAATTAAGTGAGCATCATGAACAATCATTGTTGGAGGGCTCATGTATTTTGTTATTTTGAAAGGGTTCTATTTAAAAACCCTGATGTAAGGTGAAACTTGGAACATTGTGGATGGTATTTTAGAATGATGGATGGAAAAGAGATTATACATACTCTTTTTCCACTAGTGGATATGACAGTTACTCCAACTGGAAATGAATAAGGACCTTCTAAGGTGGCAAGTGTCTAGCAGTGAAGAGATATCGTAACCATGGCAACTCTTACAAAGAAAAGCATTTAACTGGGGCTGGCTTATAGTTCAGAAGTTTAGTCCATCGTCATCATAGCAGGAAGCATGTTAGCACGCACATAGACATGGTACTGGAGAGGTAGCTAAGAGGTCTACATCTGGATCGCCAGTCAGCAAGAAGACAGAGTGGCACCAGGCCTGGCTTAGGCTTCTGAAACCACAAAACCAGTGACACAACGCACTTCCTCCAACAAGATCACACCTCTCGCTAGTGCTACTTTCTATGAGCCGATGGAGGCCATTTTTATTGAAACCACCACAGCATAACCCTTTGGCAGTCTGCCTTCTAAGAATGGCTTGATGGGGGTGCATGTGAAGTCCCGTCAGCCTCTGGTGTGGGGAATAGGAGTGTTTTAGCCATTGAAAATTGGTCTCAAGGGAAGAAATGAAAGAGAACAGGACCTACAAGATACACATGGGTGGTCTCGAAGGATTTACTCTTTCCCCAGACTGTGAGTTACAGAGAGTCAACTCAATGGGAAGACACTCAGAACAACTGAGGAAAGCACACCAGTATATTGTCTCTTTCTAAAATGTGATCAAAACAGATTCATGCCTTTGTGAAGGCAATCATCTCCCAAAGAAACCACTCGAAGATTATATAATGCCAAGGTAGATGTCTTTTATCAATTAGCTTTATTCTTTGACCATTTCACACATCTGACAATGCATGACAGTTACTATTACCTCCCACACTCATTTATCTCCTTCCCACCCCCATCAACATTCCAGTTCCGTGTGACAGTCTCTTTTCCACATTAACGTCTTTCTCTTTTGTTTTGTGACCCTCTCAGTTCACACAGTCATCTCTATGACCAACAGTAAGGAACTATCCACTGGAGTGATATAGTGGGCTCACCAGGGGAATTATCCTCATACATCCATCAGTAGTCAGTGGTACCTCCGGGAGGGATAGAGTTATATGAAACCCTCCTCATGTATGATTAACAGATGGCAGGCCTATTCTTATACAGGTCAAGTTCAGGAAACTACAGTTGCTAAGAGTTCATAATTTCAATGTCTGTGTCATGGCCAGAAATAGCATTTATACCCTTCTTCCTGCTATCTATCATCTAGATCTTACATTCTTTCTATGGTGTTCCCTGATCCTTGAAAGGTTATCTATAAAAGTCCTAGTTAGGACTGAACACTCAATTAAACAGGCATTTTACAGACAGAGTTAAAGTTCTTTGTCATGTTCTGAGAAGAGAGAATCTTAAATTGGGAGTCTCTATAACATTTCACCTCTAAGAGCTCAGGGAAACCTATGACACAGCAGTTGGAAAGATTATAACAGCTAGAGGTGATGGAGGACACCCGGAGAACAAAGCCTTCTGTGTCAAGTAAGCAAGGTGCATATGAGCACCCAGAGATTGAAGCAGCAAGCACAGGGCCTACATACACCTGCACCGAGTCCTGTGCTTATATTTTATAGCTATTGGTTTAGCAGTTTTATGGGACTACTGGTTGATGGAGGAGCGTCATCTGTCTATTGGTTAATAAAGAAACTGCCTTGGCCCTTTAATAGGACAGAAAATTAGGTAGGCGAAGTAGACAGAACAGAATGCTGGGAGAAAGAAGCAGAGTCAGGCAGTTGCCATAACTCTCCTTTCCAAGATGGACGCAGGTTAAGATCTTTCCTGGTAAGCCACCTCGTGGTGCTACAACTGGTTATGGGTCTCTGACTCTTTGGCCTGCTCTTGGGACTCTTTTCTTCTTGTTGGGTTGCTGTGTCCAACTTTCACATGATAGCTTTTGCTTCATCTTGTTATATTTTATTTTGCCATGTTTGGTTGTTATCTCTTAGAAGTCTGTTTTTTTTTTTTTCTAGTGAGAGACAGAAAAGGGGTGGATCTACAGGAGAAGGGAGGAGGAGTGCAATGGGAAAAATAGAGAAAGGGGAAACTATAACAGAATATATTGTATGATCAAAGAATCTATTTTCAACGTAAAAATGCTTTGTCAATCAACAATCTTAAATATGTTCCTACATAAACACATTGGCATCAGCTTCTGTGTGCCTTCTACAGACACATTGTATTGATGTTTCTCAGGGAACTTGATAAGCTAGAACCAGGACAGCTGGAATGAGAAGAAGAAAAGTTCTACTAATGTCCAGTTTGACAACATGGACTCAACCTGGTAGGCTAAAATTACACTAAGCATAAGAATCACCACTGGTCATGGTGTGCAGTCAACCTTATTTCTGAGAAACACATCAGGTGATTTCCATGGACCATAGATGGAGAAAAATAGAGCAACAGATGGACCTGAATCTATCACAATCTCTGTAAAATGATTGATTAAAAAGGCCAAAAAATTACTAGAAATTACTAGAAAATTGGACTGATAAATTTAATAGTTTAATGATTATATGCACGTTGTATTATTGGTGTCACTGAGTCAGAAAATTAGTGACAAGATCCTGATCTTTCTAGAGTTATCCTAAAGGCTTGATGTGTGTCTCGTTTACACATAATCTTAGTACCTACCATAAGAGGTAGGTTTCATTGTTATTACCAAAAGGAAACAGGAGATCACAGGATGTAATTATGTATGCAGGGTTACATAGCTCAGAAGTGGAAATTCACTGTTTCAAAGTAGGTATTTCTACTCTAGCATCCAAATTCTTACTAACTGCCTTGTATTATTATGGAGAATGTAAACAGGGATGCCTGCTACTAGAAACTCACTAGCAATGACTCTGTCTAAGGCACACGCAAGTAAAAAGCAGGCTAAGGAAGTGGGAATATATCCATGTGTCTTAGACATCTAGCCACACTGCTGTAGTACTTTTCAGTCTGGTTGTACACTAAAATAATTGGGGAGCTTTATAAATACTCAGATGTCCAGCCCCACTAGAGATAAATGAAATCAGAATACCTGGGGTTAAAGTTCAGACTAAGTGCTTTCTTAAAAATTCACTGTTTGACACTATTGTCTTTCAAAACACACAATAATTCCTCCTATTTACTTAACATTTCAAAGTGTACATTTGCTTATGCAGATGTTCACTTTGCCATTGCTTTAGAAGAATGAAAATAATGTAAGCAAAATTCTTACATAGCTCCTGGGGTGCTTGCTGTGGGCTGAATATAAATGCTTAATTGCCAACAGTATAGTTATAACTTTATTCAAGGCCTTTTTTCTTTATTAAAGTCAATTTGAAGATGATGCTAGGACAATTTAATTGTTTAGAATAACAATTACAAGAAGTCTCTTATGACATTCAGAAGCCATTCCTCCTCCTATCCAAGGACTTCTATACCACTTCTCTCTTTTCTGTAGTAAACTGATTATTCTGGAACACACTCATGCCTGGTGAATGAAATGTCAGATTTCTTCACATTCCTTTCTTGGATCCCATCCATCTAAGTAGCCAGGGTCCTTCATCTCTACCTGACACTTTTAAAGCTTTGTACCAAACATCTGTTTTCCATTTTGAAAATGTCGACTTGTCCATCTTGAATGGGCATTGGGTAAAGCAGACAAGTCCTGCTTTGTCTACGGAACCCATCTTGATTGTTATGCCAAAACCATATTTGCTCCATTAATCAGATTCCCTAACAACCCAGAAAAGGCAATGGGCAGCGGTAATCCTGCCGCCTAGTTTCCCTATTAGCCATTCAGAGAGCACTGTGAACTGAGCAATAAAACACGCTCTTTCTCTGAAGTTACGTTTTCCTGCAACACCTTGTTCCTTGCTCAACTGGAAGTTAAGTACTGCAGTCACCGAGGAAATCTAGGGAGATTTGTGCCTTGCAACTGTTGATCTCCTAAGTCCTCGCATGCCCCTTTCTCTAATACATCACTCTGTAGCTAGCTCTGCATTTCCAATCAGCAGACCTAGCCCAGGACTTGACGTTCAGATTTCCTGGATACCTAGAAGTGTCCCATAGGTTGCTATTTGGGAAACTAAACTCTCTACCTAACTGAACAAGGACATTCTTTGCCTCCCTTTGCACAACCCTTGGGGCATGAAGCTTTCGAAATTTGGAGGTGACTCAGAGTAGAACTTCACCACTCCAGAACATGCTCTCCAATGGTAGAATCTGGGAAAACTGCCTTAAACTAGGAGGTACGGCCTTGGCTCTTCTTCATTGGTCCCACATGCATTTTTATATCCTGAATCCATTTCAGGCCTATGTGGGTCACGGTGATTTCTCAAAGCCTCCAGCTCTCTGGAACTTGGAAGATTTATGAATATCCAGTACCGTCTGCCAAGTCACACACATGTAAGTTGGCCCTCACTTAGAAGCAGTGTCTCCAGTGCTTCCAACGTGCTTTTCTTCACCTGGCTCTGAGTTTTTTGGTTGACTGTCAGCCTGATCTCCTTAAGGTTGAGTGAGTGACCCAGGCTGCCTCTGGCAGCTCCCTGACTTGCCGGGCTGCTACTGTTTCCTCTCCCAAGACATCTGCTTCATGCCTGCTTCAGATAGTACTTCATTATGTCCTGGAAATGTTCCTCACCACTCCGTGTGCCATTGTGTGTCACTGCCTTTGAAGTTAATGTGAGTCTTATGTGACGATAAGACATACATCAGAGTGTGGCTAAGAATTATGACCCACTGCATTAAAAAAAATAGAAGGTTCTCTTTTTCATTTGTTAAGTTCAAAACAACAAAACTCTAGTCTCCGTCTCACAGGCAGATGGAAGTGAAGAAGGAGGGAATGTTTCACTTCCTCAAGAAGATTGGGCCTTTGTAAAGGATATAGAACACTTATGTATCTGCAAGAGTGAAGAGTTTTACTGTTTTCCCAAAGATCCTGGTGAAACTCTGCGGATGCCTACATTTTATATTAGGCTTTGGGTTAGTGTCTAATGGGATTCTATGAGGCTTTGAACAACCAAATCACATAGAGATTGTCTGAATAGGTCTTAGATCTAAAAATATTTTCTGATTAACAAAAAAGATTTAATTATAAAAGTTTGGAGAGTGCACCATTGTAGGATGTTGCAGAATAAACCAGTAGTATAGATTTTTCTCATTAAATTGAGGTGAGATCCAACCTTTCAGTTCCTAGTATCATATTTTCTACCTTTTACAGATGTGGAAAGTGAGAAATTGACCTAATAGGTCATTTACTTGCCTAGAAGTCACCAAGCTAGGGCAATGGCTGAGTAAAATGCTTGCTGAGCAAACATGAGGATCTGAATTTGGATCCCTAGCACCCATATAAAAGTGGAACATGGTCATATGCTTTTAATGACAATGGCAGAACTGAGGTATAGATACCCCAGAACTGAGGCATAGATACCCCAGAACTTGGGGCCTCCTGAGCAGGCAACCTAGTGGAAAGTAGCAAGGTTTAATGACAGAACTCTCTCAAACATCATGAAAAGTAGTAGTTGAGATAGACATGGCACTATCAATCCCTGGCCTTTACAGTCACCTACACAAGTGTGTGTACCACAGGCATGTGTCTGTATAAGCATACAACACACACACACACAAGTCACAGTGCTTGTAATGGAAGCAAGCTGAAGCTGCAGCACACCTTGGTAACTATTTATCAAGGGGTCACAATGGCAGAAGTCTATACAGCAAAAGAACCACTCTTGAGAGAAATAGAAGTTTGGATCACAAATGTTTCGTAGTTATGCCTTGCACCCAACTCTATCAGTTCTCTGTGTCCTTTGCGACATTGATTTGTTTTATTGACATCCACAAATAGATCATTTGTAGGAGACAAAGGGGGAAATGAGGCAAAATCTATACTACCTGTGCCTCTGAGCTGTCAATTTTTAAGAGGTTATAGCACAATGCTATTGGATTCTAAGTTCACATGAAAAAAAATTTATCCTCCAGAAAGATAATTGTTTCCAAGGGGCTACAAATCTATCTTTCCTAGAATAACTTTGACTACAAAATTGAGAACAGTAACCCATTTGCTCTGCTTAGCCATTTGACGCTGTACAGTTCATTTAAACACCGGGGTACCAGTTTTCAGGTTGATAAACTGATGGTTATTCTTCTGAAATGTTTTTAACTTAATATAGGAAAAAGAATTATTCTTAATAATAAAAACAAAATAAAGTAGCTTAGTGGTAGAGTAGTTGCCTAGCATAGACAAATCTCTGGATTTGATCCCAACACTTGAACAACAAAATGTAGTTGATATATTTGAGAGAATGTGGTTTCATTTGGTATAGCTTCAGTAAAATATTGTTTGTTTTATAGATTCCTTTTCAAAAATACTTCAATAATAATATGTAACACATTACCTCCCATGGACTTGTTCCCTTTAAACTGCATAACCTTTTCCTTTCTTCATTGCCCACGTTCTTAAAAGCATGCAGAAGGAAAAGAACTCATCATTTTTCCTTGATCTGGTTCCGCTGTAGCTATGATAATATATATGGTGTAATAATTCTCCATTAGATGATGACATCTCCCTGAAAGGGTCTCCTGTTACCTAAGTGTTTCTTTTATTAAATTATTGGCACTATTTTCCCAGTTGTGTTAAATAAGGAAAATGGACAGAGGGAAATGAAGGCCGACTTTGACTTGAGGCTGACGAAGAAGACAATAAAGATATCAGGAAAATGTCACAACAGCTTTTAGATTTCAAATTCCAAATTTGCACCCCATAAAGTTTTCAACCTTGCCTATAAACCACTCACAGCATCCTTCATTGACAATGTAGAGAAAGTGTAAGAAAGGTGTGAAGATGGGCTGTGCCAACCAACTTTTATCTTCAATAGATATTCACAATGGATATAAACCGAATCCTTTTAAACAATCTTTTTTATTTCACATACCAATCCCAGTTACCTCTACATCCATTGCTCCCACTTTCCCCACCCCATCCCCTACCCATTCCTCAGAGAGGGTGAGACATCCCGTGGGGAGTCAACAAAGCCTTTGAGAGAGGACTAAAGCCCTCCCACTGTATCTAAGCTGAGCAAGGTATCTCTCTGTAGGGAATGGGCTCCAAGAAGTCATATACCTAGCATGTATAATATATCAACTGTTTGTTAAGAATAATTAAACTAGATAATTATATGGAAGATGACCACAATGTAGACTATGAGGTACCAATATATGTATCATTATTATAATTATATAAAGTATATATAATTTTTAGCTTTAAAAATCAGTCAGAATACATTCACATACAGTTCTCTGTATGTCATTTAATAGCTATGAAAGAATACAATTTGTCCTTCATTTTCTGAAATGTCAATGATTTCCTTTTAACTTTAAAAGAAAAGTAAGATTTTAAAAATTATTGCTGATTACCAGTGGTAAATAAAGCCCAAGGACATCATTATTCTTTATGAAACACTACAATGGATTGTTTTACACACGAATTACTCTAATACAAACATAGCACTGAATCTGGAAACCCTACGAACACATGGTGATTACAACATGAATCCTAACCATTGCTTCCAAACAGTTCTCTGGATCTGTTCTCATTGGTTATTTTTTTGTGGGGGGGCTTTTGCTTTCTTCTCATTTCTCAAGTAAACATTGTAATTAAAGATGCCTGCAGTCTTAACTTGGGAAAATAGTTTAAGATTATTTGTGATGTAGAGATCTTTATACTCAGTCTATGAAATGAACCATTAACTTTCTTTGTCTATAAAAATAAAACAAACCATTAACCTGTGAACCTAAATTTCAAACTCTTTCTATTCATACTCTGGCTTTCCTCTGTCTTTGATTCATTCTTCCTTTCAGTCCCTAGGTCTCAAGAATGTCTCAGGAACTTTTTGAGTCATTCCTTTCAATTAATTGAAGATAACCCTTCAATTAAATATATTGAATTTGTGTTCATCCAGCTGGAGAAAATATTACTTCTCTTTTCACTTCCTAAGGAAATGATCATAGTAAAGTTGAATTTATAAAGAAATGCAGGGGGAAAAAGTTAAATTCAAACTTCACATTGCCAAATCTACCCTTCTCCAAAGAGACAACCACTGCCAATATAAACATTTGTATGTGTGTTCTGTGTATGGAGATTTGTGCTTTTAAACTACTACTTTGAGATCAATTGCTCTCCCCATCTCCCTTTTCCCTTCCCCTCCTCTCCCTCCTCTCCCTCCCCCCACTCCTCTCTCTTTCCACACAAGGTGCACATGTGCAAGCACATAGGATGTGTGGCTAAATCTTATGAACAGATCTCATGTAACAATTAAAGTACTCAACTTAAATGCTTATTTGCAAAGGGGAGATGTTATTATAGCTATAACTGGAAACCAAAGTGCTATTTCTTATGATAGATTTTCCTTTCTTCTTACAACTGTTTAATGTAGAGTTGTAGTTTTTAAAATGTTCATTTAAATATTTGTGTTTCTTTAATTTTCTTGCTCAGCTTTATATTCACTTTGGTCGAGGTTTTCGTGGTTTGTTCACGTTACTCTTTAGAAGAGGATTTATGCAGTAGAGTCGCAAGTCTGATGGCTCTTTATGTTCATTTTTGTCTCTGTTTGATACAAGCATCTTTCATGTTACAAGGACAAGCTTCCCTTCCTTTTGCTTATATTTTACGTATGAGTTTTTAACTGAACTTCTGCAGCTATTAAACTGATTCTTATTGTTTCCTCTCCTTTTCCTATGCCATACTTTTCTTACCTTTTTAAATAACTTCTTTAGAATGTATTTGACAGTTCCATATGTGCTATCTTCTGTCCTGTCTGAAACACCCAACCAAACCTTGTCCTCTCTTCCCTATTAGTCCCTATCTCCCATTCACATTTTTACTTTAAAATATTTTATTAATTCATTTTAATCCTTTTCAATTTTGAGACTGTAGTTTAATCACTTTTGTCCCTTCTCTTTCCTTGCTCTAAACACTCCCATGTAGCCCTCCCCATGCTCCTTCTAATTTATGACATCTTTTCTTCACTAATTGCTGTTGTATACATATATATTCCTAAATATAACCTTTTCAGTTTGTTCAATTTCAGTGGTTCTCAACCCATGAGTCAGGACCCCTTTAGAGGTAGAACAAGCCTTTCATGGGGGTCACTTAAGATCACCAGAAAGGACAGATATTTATAGTGCGATTCATAACAGTAGCAAACTTCCAGTTATGAAGTAGCAATAAGAATAATTTTATGGTTGAGGGTTACCACAACATGAGAAACTGTTTTAAAGGGTTGCAGCCTTATGAAAGTTAAGAACCACAGGCTTAATGCTCTGTGTTTGTATGTTTTCAGGGCAGAACATGCGGCAACATACAACAAATTGGTGTGCTCTCTGGGGAAGACCATGTCTCCTGTCCCCAGTTTTACTCAGTTGCCTGTAGTTCTTTGTACAGGGTTGAATCTTGTGGGCTTTTCACCATCCAATTTGGCATCAATGAGATTTTATTTCTTTTGATATTTCCTATGGCAAAAGAAATTGCTTATCATATTTTTCAATTTTTAATATTTAGTTTTTTATTAATATTCATATTGTGTTAACATCTATTTCTTTTATGATAAAAAATTTCTATAGGATACATTTTAAAAATCCAAATAATTAATCATGCAAATAAACTGTAAGGTATGTTTATTCATGTGGGTATATTTCAAAAACTTGACTCAGAAATCTGAAAGTTGTAGAACTTCTAATATAATTAGAGAGAATTTAGATAGCTTATTTTGTAATTTCTTCTCTTATTTCTTAAGTATATTTATGTGGCAATTTTCTATTAAGTTATTCATTAAGTTAGCATTACTGTACAGTCTTTACCAAAGAGTAGGTAATGATAATTTTGCATTTTTGTAATACTGATGTACCCTAATGTTGATAGACACTACCTCATTATCTTTTTACTTTAAAATTATACTGTTTACATAAATAGATGACGGACAGACAGACAGAGATGATAGACCATACTCAAACTACCAAATTCCTCTCAGACATAATTTCTTTCACTGTTTGTTCAATTTTCTTCATTTAGTTTCTGGATATTTTCTTAAAGAATTCACCTTTCTATTTTAATCAAACTCTTTGTGATCTAGGCTTCTAGCACTACCTTTTATATCTCATCTCTTTCCCTGTTGTTCATATTTTATTGAACATGCTCCTATCAGCCTGTGTATCTCTAGTACAGTGATTCTCAGCCTTCTTAATGCTCAGCCCTTGAATACAGTCTCTCATGTTGTGGTGACCCCCATCATTGAACTATTTTTATTGCTATTTCCTAACTCTAATTTTGCTACTGTTAGGAATCATAATGTAAATATCTGTATTTTCTGTTGGTCTTAGGCCACCCCTGTGAAAGGGTCACATGACCCCAAAAGGGGTTGTGGTCCACAAATTGAGAACTGCTGCTCCCAGAGGGTGGGATTTAGGAAGCTGTAGATCACTTTGATAAGGAACAGGGAATGTTTTTCACAATGCAGGTCTTTCCTTAGCTCTAGATTATATACTCCCAAATACCAGGTTGATGTCTAATCTCATAAATAATATTTATCTCTGCACACATTATTTTTCCTATGTACTCATCTCCATGAAGGACTTTAAATTAAGGACAGCAGGAATTAACAATAACTAATAATGAAATGTGTTATAACAAATGTTATTATATTAGTTAATTTTTTTTGCTTCTGTGATGAAGCACCATGACCAAGGAAAGAAAAACAAAAACAAAACAAAACAACAAAAAAAGAAGTGTTGAATTCTGCTCACATCAGAAGCTTTAAGTAGGAGGCAGCAAACACAAGGAGCATTACATGTGGTTTTGAAAACCTCAAAGCTCACCACCAGTGACATTCCTCTTTCAAAAAAGCCACATTCCTTAATCCTTCCCAAACACTTCCACCAGCTGGGGACCAGGCATTCAAACATATGAGGCTAGGGGGACCATTCTCACTCAGAGCACCACAGGTACTTAAAGCCTATAAAACATTTAATAAGGCATTTTCCATTTAATTTTTGGGTTATATTTCACCACAGGTAATTGGAAGTGGGAAGAGATAAAACATGGATGTCGTGCTCGTGCCAAGGGACACTTTATACTAGATGCAGCTCCACAATATCCGTCTTGTCTTCTGCACAGGCAATGGATCCTAGAAGACTTCCTGAGTTGGTGGTTGGCTAAGCCTCTCTGTGGGCTTTATGGTCACCACTGTATCATGTCTTTCAATCATATAGTTCATTTCCTTAAATATGTGAAAAAGTTTGGTTTTGCTCTACGAGATTTCTTTCCCTTACACAACCAACACACTTCTAGGGCTAGAGAGATGGTGTGGTGGCTCGGAGTACTTGCTGATCTTTGTGAAGAGCTGGGCTTTGGTTCCCTGTACCCATCTCAGGAGGCTCACAATTGCCTGTGGCTTCCACTCCAGAGGATCTGACACCCTTTTTTGGCCCTTGCAGGTTCTTGCACACAGGTGAACATAAATACACACACACACACACCTCAGTAAAAATAAAATAACCGTTTGTATTATAGTTGCTAAAAGAAAATAAAGTGTATGTATGAAATCTCTACAAGGGTGAAATTTTAACGTACTTTGCTTTTCCATGCTCCCAAACATTCTTCAATATTATCAGGAAAGACTAGAATTTTGTCCTGCCATTAAACTAGTTTATAGTTTTTGGCTTAACTCTTTTGCTTTTATTCATTCATTTTATACCTTTCAATAATATTTTCTATTTTTTTTTTCGAGACAGGGTTTCTCTGTGGCTTTGGAGCCTGTCCTGGCACCAGCTCTGTAGACCAGGCTGGTCTCGAACTCACAGAGATCCGCCTGCCTCTGCCTCCCGAGTGCTGGGATTAAAGGCGTGCGCCACCATCGCCCAGCCCATATTTTCAAATTGCTGTTGCTGGTTTACATATAAAAAACATTCTTGTCCTCTTTATACATGGAGAGCAGGCTGTAACTTCCTTATACCATACTCTGTAGATAGACTCAGCCTGAAATTTATGTCATTATTTATTTGAGCGATGCATATTTTATTTTTCTGCTGTTGTTAATTTTCTTTTCTGTTTTGTTGTTCTTGGAATTCTAATTAATTGTTCATTGTGTCTTAGCTCTTTATCATGCAGTTTTTCTGGTCTTTTTGAATTATAATCTCTAACTCTATTTTCTCTTTATCTCCCTTTCCCTCTCCTAATCTTTCCTCTCTTTTTCTACACATGAAGGAGTGAAAATAATTTATTATTTCATTTTCTATTTTGTTAAATTTGCTTTTGAAAGTACCCACATCCTTATATTGGATTTTAATTCCATAACTCTGTGCTATTCAACCTTTAAAAATCATATGTTATTTTCTTAGTGACGTGAGATTTAGTTGCAGAAATCTGATGTGCCCTTTCATACTTGGATATGTACTTATTGACTTCTATAATTCTGATAAGTCCTATTATTTTACTCTGATTGTACAAGTTTTTTTTTAAACTCATTTCAATCTAACCTCGAGAGAATGGAGCCCTCTAATATAGAATCTCTGATTATTGTTCACTGTCTCCTTGGGATGAAGCCACTCATTTTTCTGAAAGAGCATTGGTGGTCTTTATCAGTCTTGTCCTTTGTCTCTGCCTGTTCTTTGGGGATAAACCATACTGTTGTCTTGGCTTTAGCTGGGAATGAGCATCCATGGTGTGCAATGGTCTTAGCAATGGATTGTTACTGTTGCTCAATCTTTAATTAGTTCTCACCCCTATGAACTACAAAATACATCTGTTAGTGCCAATATGTCCTTCATGATGTTTGTATAAGCTGTTTTGTTACAATAATGCTAATTTCTAAAAGCTATCTTTTCCCTCTTTCTATCTTTTATAACTACCTAAAAGTTCTCCATATTTTGTCATGTCGAATGTTTCCTCAGTTGTGAGTTAATTCTGAGAGCAGGGGTTCCGACATGAACACAACATCTAGAACGTTGTGAATTATACATCCTGATGAGGAAGGAATCCGACCAAAGACCCATTAGAATGTGAACATCTATCATAGTCACTAGTGAGCGATATTTGGAGGCGGGGTGGGAGGAGAGCAAGGTAAAGACAAGACCAATCAGATGGAGCAGTTCCTGAGTCCCGTGCTGCTTTATAACTCCTCCCTGTGCACTGTCTGTTCCACTTCTGATTCTTTTAGAGACCTAGAGCTCTAGTGAGAGATGATGGCTTTCTTCACATCTTCAGCGTGCCAAGGGACGGAGTCTTCTTCCTTCTGACTGCCCCCTGAGGACTGTCTAACCTACAGCTGCTTTCCACTGTGTTAGGTGTGACTTTCACACGTGTTCTTGATCTACACTCTCAGTGCACCAGTATGGCTACAATAACATATGTTATGTATCCAGGTTTCATTATCTCTGAGCCTAGTTTTCATTCCACAGACAGCCAATGTTATTACACAACATAGAGATGCCCAGGTTTTTAATCTTTCCTCTACAATTATTCTTTAACTTTTGGTACCCAAATCCATGTCTATGCCACACCCATTTGGATATTTGAAAGTTGCTTCCTCCATTCCTTTATTTCGAATCCTATTTGGTAATCCATTTGCCTTGACTGCACTGACTTACCTATTCTGCTGGCTCAGTTCTCTTTCTCACCTATCCATTACAAGCGCTTCCGACAGTATTGCCAGTGCGCATTTTGCCCATTTATAGTACATAATGCTAGTACTTTCTAACTTTGGAGTCTGCCTGTAAAATTATTTTTAAATGAGAAAATTATTTTTAAATCATAAGTACTTTTTGTACTTAAAATACATTTGGTTGAATGTTTCCGTTTCCAGACTGTTTATGTTCTTAAAATATTAAATTATTTATGAAGTCAGTAAGATAATCTTTTGGCAGTATAGCTGAAACTATACAAAGACAGACTATAATTTTCAACATTTAAAATCTTCATATTACAGAAAATTCTTTAGCTTCTACTCTTAGATTTTTTCTGAGTTCTCCTTCCTCGAAGAAGACTGTAATTACGCTAAGATTAAGTTTTCAGTTTTCATTGTTTTAAAGTTAGAGGAGTAATAGAATGTTAAAACCAGCTTTTAGAAAGGGGAATGATTGCATTCATTTTATATTTGGTTAATTTCGAATGGTTTGAGCAATTGAGGTCAAGCATGTCAAGGTGGAGCAAAGAAAATACCAAGCATGATTTTCTTCCTCCAGAGAAATTATGACCAACTGAGAAAGAGGAAAGCTATAATCAGTGTGTCTTTTATTTATGGTATTACCTATATAGCTATAAATAATAAGGATATCCTAATCATTTCAACTACTGTAGGAATGCAAGTAGCTTTGCAGTGAAAAACGGTCACTTTTTTTTTTTCCAAAAAGTACAACGTGCCTATATATCATCTAGACAAGAAGAGCAGCCTCTAAACGGCGAAATTCCAGCAGCAGATAAGTAGGCGAAATGGTCACGATCAGAGAAGAGCACGGGTCAGACAGAGTACACTCTCACACTAAATTCCCTTGTCTCTTCCCCACACGCTGGAGGTGGGGGCACCGAACGACCAAGGTAATTATCAAAGACTTCGCCTTTACTTTCCATTTTAAAAGATTATGTAGTATTTAAAGATTACTAATGGCTAGAACCCTTCAGTTTAAAATTGAATATTTCATCCCAGGGTGCAAAATAAAGAACGTAACAAGGCAGTGAAAAATGGAGCATGGTCCCCTAGCAGGCCGATGTTTTATTGTTCGGCAGTGCTGTTAGCCTCAGCTACTCAAAGACAGACGAGACGCTTTGGAAGGTCGACGTGTTCAGGGCTATGGCCTGTTAAACCACCCATCCTCAAAGTACATTTTATGCCCTATATCAAACTTTCTCCTCCCAAAGTTCTCAAAGGAAACCAATATTCTTCGTTGTCCTTGAACCTATGGCATGGACAAGGCAAAGGGAAAGACTACGAAAAGGCGAAAAGGCGCTTGGGAACATTCGAATGACTGATTCTTGTAAAGATGCCAACACCGTATCCCAAGTGTTTGTAAAAGGCAACCCTGCAAAGTGCAGCCTGCGGGCCTCTCTTACTGTCCCACCTATCACACGTTTCTTAATACGCTTCTACCTCCAAGCAAAGGTGACACATGGCTGCCCTGAAGGTTCTACCTGAGTGTCACCTTCCACAGAATAGCATGAACAGAAAGATTTTAGGATGGTACCACCCTGTGGTCTGTTCGTAAGTGCCCATTTGTGTGGCTTGTACAAAATGCCCGTTTGTGTGGCCCATTCACAGTGTGCAGTTGTTTGGCCTATTTTCAGTTCCATTTCATGAGGGCTGTGTTCGGGACTGTGTCTCTGAACTCAGCAGGAGCTGTTTTTCTCTGAGCCACAGAAAAATGTAAACAGATATTACAGTTTTTGGAGGCACTGCCTTGGAATTTCCTCTCTGTTTTGCAGCCCCGGTCCTGCCTCCATGTGCCAAAAGCGGACTGGTTCCGACAAAGCAGCCTCGCAAAGGCAAGGGCTGAGCTATCAACAATGTGATTGTCTTTCGCAAATGCACAGAAGAAAGAGCTGACATTTTGACATGCCAGGGAAACCCGACAAAGAACACCGGGGATTATGCCTTCCCGCCATTGTAATCCACTAACTTCTTGTTGTTAGTTTTTAATCCAACATCATGTCTAGACGATTTCTTCTGTACCTCCAACAAAGCTTGGGGAAAAAATACAGCCCATCCCCACATGCTTCTACTGCCTTCAGCTATTATTCCTGGCCAACTGTGAGCTCTCTTCTAAGTGTGGACTTTTTGTCTTTCTAGGACTATGGGATTCTGCTATGAGTATGAAAGCAGACAAGAAACACAGGTACTTGAGGTTCCTTTGAGAAGATTAATTTAATATTCCCTTGAAACAAGTGTTCGGTAAACAATAGAGGCTATTGCTATAGCTTCTAGAAAGCGTGTGTGCACTGTAACTAATGCATAAATGATGCCATGGTGGCATTAAAAAGAACAAGTTTGAAAATCTTAAATGTGCCTAAATACTCTCTAAATAAAGAAAATATACTTCAAAATAGAGAAAAGGTTTTGTTTTGTTTTTTTAAGTCAGAGAACTTACGATTGGAACAGAATTGCACAAGTGAAGAAGAATTTAAACGTGATGGAGAAAGCCATTCCTTCTGGCTCTTGGCTTGCCCCACCACCAAATCAATTTACAACAGCCCCCGGACAAGAAAGGAGCCTTGCAGGCTTTTAAGCTCCGCACCACAGAACAGGAGACAAAGCGAGTTGGTGCAGAATAATTTGCAATTTCCTGTGAAATGACTTCCATGAAGTTGTGTAAAGTCATCCAGAACTGCAAAACTGATCCTCCAGATCAAATAAATATGAGAACATTTCAATCGTTCACTAAACCATGTTGGCTTTTCATTCCAGTCAGCAGCCAAATGGATGTTTGCAAGCTAGAGGAATTTTAAATAATTTTTCATGGGAGCAACTTTTTAAAAAAAGAAAAAAAAAACAAAACAAAACCCATATTTTCTGGCATGTTTTTGTATTAGGTTTTGAGCTCTATTAATTTAAGGGAAAGAGCCCAAACTAGGAGTCATAAACAATACTTATAAATCTGTTAACTAAGTAGCTTAGAATTCATAATCTGTGTCTACAAATAGACTTGGGATGTAACACACTAGAGAGACTGGTGGTCTTTTTAGTGATCTGTGAACAACACAAATTTCTAACGAGCTAAATATACTCATTTTTAAATAAACTACAGTTATTCTTGAATATCAAAGATAAAAGAGACCAGAGAGCTTGGAAGGAAAGAAGTAAGCTGTGCTTGAGTAAAAACCCCAGGTAACAAGAGTCACAGGGTGAATATATAAGATAGGTGTAAGCCGTGTGTGTGTGTGTGTGTGTGTGTGTGTGTGTGTGTGTGCACCTGTTAGTTTGATATATGTACTTGAGTGCTTGAGTTAGGGTTAGTAACAATAGATGCTTCAGGTACAGAACTTGGGGAAAGAATGAAGAATGCCCTTGAGTAGTGAAGCTCCCACACAAGTACTTTTTCGAATGTAACTTAGTGTTGGTTATGCTGTATATGTGAAGTATTTAATCTTCTGGTCTGTGTACTTACCGAAAAATAAGGTATTTATTGAGAATATTCTGACTGGGAAAGTCTTTGAAAAAATTAATTGGACCTGCATCATGAGTCAAACAGAAAAAGTAATTTTTTTTCTCACCTACTTTCTGAGCCAGTGTCATATATAATGTATCATCAAAGCTTGCATTCAGTATGAATAGAAAGACACATAATACACACTGTCTGCCATTAGACTCTCCCCCTCTTTCTCTCTCTCTCCCTTTCCCCTCCCTCTATCTATCTATCTATCTATCTATCTATCTATCTATCTATCTATCTATCATCTCTCTCTCTCTCTCTCTCTCTATATATATATATATATATATATATATAGCATATTTATCTATCTATGTGTGTAAAAGAGAAAAACAAGCAACTTGTTTGGGACTATAAAAGCAGAACCTGAAGGAGAGTGGTGAGCTCACTTACTCAGGTGGATCAGATGTCATAGCTATTGCCAAGAAAAGACAGAAATATTAACCAGGAAGTGCTCTAAACATTCTTCTCTTCCTGGGAATTTCTATTTCCTGCTCTGCCATTTCTTGGAACTCCTGTACCTGAAGCACAGGGTGTCAAATGAGTTTGTTAGCCTTTTCAGCAATTACCTGTTTAGCAGTTCCCCATGTTAGCCACTATTCTGGGCCCTGTGGGTCCCTCCTACCCACAAAACAACCTGGATGCTATGGTAGGAGTCATGCAAAAGCAGCAAAAAGTAAATGTATCACACCCTGTAAAGTCAGGATATGAGTTTCATCTTGTCAAAGTTGCACTTTTAGCAAAGAAAAAATATCAATATGAGAACTTAATTGGTAATGAATGCTAAGCATGGTTTTCATAAGAAAACAGCCACAAACATCTGATGCAGTAGAATTCAAATATGCACAAATGCAAAATGTCAAAATAATTTCATATTTAAATTTAGATACCACAGAGCTCTGCTGATTAAATCCTTCCCGCTATTAAGAATATCTTGTTGGAAGAGTCAACAAGCATTAATAGCATTATTTGATCACTGTTTAGCTGAACCATCATATGTAGACAGAGAATAAGCTATGCCTAAAGTAGCATTTATATAACATTCATGAAAATGTATCACACAAAATACAGTTTTCTTTTGAAAATCCTAATAATAGTCAACTCATTTTTTCTCTTATAATAATATAATTTTAAAGTAATGTTAACTATTATTATTTTTCCTGCAGATGAGCCTTATTTTTTAAAGTCCAATCTAATTTGGAATAGAATGAATTTTTATGGAAATGAATGATACAACGATGTTGATTACTTATAAATGTCTGTGTCTTGGATAATGTCAATGAACACATGTGAAATATAGCACTTTTCATGAAAAATGCATATTGGAAGTCACAGTTCACCCTCTAATAAATCGCCCAAACAAAAAGGATTAGGTGATAGTTTATAACTTTTGTTACAGATTTTTTTTCCCTTGCAAGTTTGTCCTACCTAAGTTCTGTGGAGGAAGTGATACTTGGTCATCAGGCTAAAAGAGAGGGTACTTGGGGAATCTTCATTGCTGGGAGGTTGCCAAAAGAGACCTAGTGCAGCTGTCATTTGACACCTGTCCTCTCTTCAAAAGCAGGGGGTGACATTCATAGAGAAACCAGAGCTATGCGGATTAGAGGAAACTACTAAAAGATGGATGGCCTATTGTTTCTGATCTTTGGGGCACCAGGATAATTGCTAAGGGACTAACATCAAGTTTGACGGAAATCAACATTGTATGATTGTCCTTCCCAACATACGATCCACTGGGGCTTTTCAACTGGAAAACACAATCCAACAAATCACCGAATACTATTAAACATGCTCATGAGCAGAAAAAAAAAAAAAAAAAAAAAAAAAAAGTTCTTACATTCATTGTTGAGGAGAGATGCCAATGAAGAGTAACTTTAGTGCACCGGGGGCAGTCTAGCAACCTACGGGCCCTGCTGCTGTTCCCATGAGGACAGCAGGGGGCTTAGCACTAGTGATGATTCTGCTGCCACAGAGTGATAGCAATAAATTTAGCACAGCAAAAAAAAAGAAAAAAAGAAAAGGCTATTTCTAATAAAGACAAAAAATTTAACACATCGGCATTCTACAAAGAATGCAAGAAGATAGGGTTCACCTTCTACTGGTCTAAATCGCTCATCTAAGCTTCTGAGTGCTGTGGTCTGCCGCTGCTCTCATGGCTTTAGAAAGAAAGGCAAATTGGAGGAAGTTCAAAGGCAAGCAAGGGAACTGATAAGAGGCTGGAAAGAAGGCAGACCTGTGAGTAGTGGACATGTTTGGGCTAGAGGAGAAACACATAAGAAGAGACATGTTAAATGTCTGCAAACATTTAGGGGTGTTATTGGAGGGGAAAGGATAAACTTTGGTCATCATTAGGAAAAGGTGAGAAGCCAGAAACTTACGCCATTCATGAGACTCTCTCAGACTAATTCATTTGCTTTGCACTTGGGGCAATTTGTTTACCTCTGTAGCCTGACATCACTCAAGTTCAAGTACCCAGGCACAGACAGCATGCGCTTTTAGACCCAAGGGCACCGAAAGCTCACAAATCAATGTTCATGGATAAAACCTAGCTGACAAGAAATATATGGCCTTTATCCTTCAAGGCAAGTAGCCCGAAGAGGTGTGGGGGGCCTCACTCCTACTTAAGATTCCACAGAGGGCTCAGAAGTTACACAGTATTAGGGAGAGTTGAAGAAAGGGGAATACTATTTCTGTCAAACGAGGGGACACTTTGAGGTTCTGTTAGGAGCTCTATGGAAAGCTCTTTACACACTGAAGTTGCTAGAACGTACTAGCTAACTATGACCACTAAGTGAGGCGAGATTCCCTTTCTTCCATGGAGTAGACCTTAATTTCCTTTCTCTTCTCTTACCTCTGCCTCCCAGCAGGCAATTGGTAATACAGGGGGCGAGGGACTGAGGGAGTATAAAATTTTTATAATTAAGGCTGGATTAGTGTGAGAATGCCCGCCATCCAAGGCCGAGCAGGATTTTTGATGTTTGAAAGAAGTGTGTAATGTTGGATTAAGCTACAAGTAACGAAGCCTTTTTTTTTCCTCTGAGGGGGCTTTGATGTTGGGGGTCGAGTGGGCCCCTTGTTCTCTGTAGTTACCCTGTGCATTTCTGATAGGGTGCTTGGTGCTCTAACCCATTGTAGCCAAGTCCTTGAACCAAGAAAAATAGACACTTGTCCTCATTAATAGGTTCATCTGGATTGTTTTGGGGGGTTATTTCTCACTGTTTTCCCCCTCTGATTTAACATTTTCTAGTGACTTTGATTGATCTAATGTAATCTATTTTTCTGCTTTTTTTTTCAAAGCATGAAAATTTTCCTGCCAGGTGGATATTCCCCAATTCTCACAACTCAACTTCTGATGTTTTTTTCAAGTAAGAGTGCTTCTGCACAGTAAGAACTCATAACTCATTTGAATGAAAAACAGTCGAGGGGGTGGGGGGTGCCACACTTCATTGTACTTGATTGTTGACACTTGGTGGCAGCTGTTACTGCCAATCTATCTTCAACCAACTGTGAGCAAATCAAAATCATTCACACACAGACACACACACACGTGCACAAACACATCTCTCTTCCATTATGTTAATGTAACTTGCAGACTATTAGAATAACTATCTCCTGTAAATATTTTCACGAACAACTCTAAGTGCAATTCAGATGGCTTTTTTTTTTATTTTTCCATTGTCATTTCTCATGCTTCCCAGCTTTGTCTTTGTGGCCTTGCAGGAAGGAACAATATACAAATTAACAATCAATCCAAACTGAAGCAGACATAGCTCAAATCCTTTAAAGAAAAACCTGATAAATCAGAAACTATGTTAAAATCTTGTCCTCTGGCTATAAGCTGGGAAATAAAGTTTCTGTTTTGCAATACCCCGTGTGTTGCCATAATTTCACATTTGATAATTCTGCATCAATCAAATTATGCTTGTGATCTCCATTTGACCGAATATCTTCATGCACACTCTGTATACCAGTGCACATCTGAAAAAGTCGGGAAGTATAGCATATGAATCACACCAGGTCCGATAACTTGCATTTTGTCCCCATGGGCAGCCGTAACACTTGCACCAGAGTTTGAGAACTTTGTCGCTGCCTTCCGAAGATGAGTATTTTTCTCCTGACCTGACCTACTGACAAGGCTGCCAGGAGCCCATTAGATTCATCTGTTCATTAGCTAGCGAGTCCATTACACCTCCCTCCCTAAATATTTCACAAACAATCTAAATGAAGATGGTAAAGGACCATCATTAATGCATAAACCATTTTGGCGTGACCTCCTCTCTGAACTCTCCTTATCCATGAGAGAGGTGAATCGCTCCCATGGAATAGCAACTACTAAATAATACATGTCCATGTAAAATCTGCATTCTCAGGAGCAACGTGATAGGCCAGATGCAAAATCACTTATGTACACTGAGATTACTGTCAATACATGAGCATTATTATGTGGCGGAGCAAGAGACAGAGGCCTGGCCTCCTGATAAAAATATGGGAAGCTCCCTTATTTTCGTATATTGCAGTATTGCACATGTGCCGTAGTGACGACATGGCAGAAGAGTAGCGCATGAGCTAAGAACGCATTCTTATAAATTTGAAAGCTTTTCAAACACTCTTTTCCCTGCAGTTCAGCTGGCCTCATGGTGCTTCCTATCTTACAGGACATAGAAAGAAAATTTAATATTGTTAAGTTCTTGGTTTTATGTTTTATTTTGTTTTGAAGCAAGTTCCATGTATCCCAGTCTGGCCTGGACCTTGCTGCATACCGAGGATGACCTTGAACTCCTAATTCCTCTGACTCTCCATCCTTCCCAAGTGTTAGGATTACAGGTGCACAAAACTAGGCCTCACCTTGCCCTTTTTGATACTTACTTTCTGCGACATTCATAAAAGTAGAACGACAACAATAGTAATCCTGACAAACCACATAGAACTTTCTCAAATCAACAGGGAGATTTTCAGTCAAGACAAAAATCTGATGATTGTTGAATGTGCCCAGCATTTATAATAAACAAAACCATATCAGAAGTCATTTTTTCTTTGAATGTACCAAAATATGAATAAAACAGAGAGACTTAGATACATGTGTGCATGTACACCCCTTGCAATCTCTCAGGTACTGAAACTGGTGGAAAACAGCTAAAGGCAGTGGGAAACAATCTCACACACACATACATGCATGTGCCTGAACTCACAGAGACACACATGCGCATGTACACACACATACCTGCACTCACACACACACACACACACACATGCCTGTACTCACACACACACATACATGCATGTGCCTGAAGTCACAGAGACACACATGCGCATGTGCACACACACACACATACCTGCACTCACACACACACACACACACACACATGCATGTGCCTGCACTCGCACAAACATGCACACATGTAAATAATAATAAAATATTAATTTTTTTCAAACAAAGCTCATAATTGAATGGCTCAAATTTATCAATCTGAAGATAAATTATCAAATTTTTAAAGGATGGTTCAAGAACAATAAAAACTGTTTTGTTCTTCGAAATATCAATTCTCAGTATTTGGGACAATCTTTTTTATTTTCACAAATTACTTGCCAGAATACAAGCAAATAAATATAACTTAGAGCAAAATATGAAAAACTATATGCAAATGTTATATATTATCGGTATAATCTTACATTATAAATCACAAATTTTCTAAATTTTCATTCAATATATTAAGATCTTAGCTTTATTACACAAGATTAATCAAAACAATTAAAGCAGAGGTAGAAACCCAGTAGGATCTGATTTTTTCTCTTCCCCTGTTGGTCCATTCAACAAATACATAATGGGAGCAGTAGCCATGTTTAGCTGTTAAGAATCCTTGCTGCTTTGGGAAAGGACCAGAGTTCTGTTCCTCACAGCAGGTGTATCATAACCAGCAGCTCCAGCTCCAGGAGCTCCTCCATAAGCATCTACACACACACACACACACACACACACACACACTGAAACAAATACATATTAGAAGTCAGAATATGTGATACAGTTAAAGCAACTATGGAAAGATTTAATGAAGTAGCACTGCTCTTGCCCCCATGGGATTTTCCATCTCATGGTGCATTTTCCATCTTTCTGATCCTACATGCAAGTACTTTATTTGATTTGAGATAGAAAAATCTAGCTCAGTGTGTTCAAAACACTGAAGAGTTTTGTTATCAGTCTTCCAACTTAGATGGTGATTTAATTCCTTTAGGGGGTAAAAATGAATGTGTATTTCTGAAGCTATGAAATTATCCCAAAGCAAACAAAAACCACAACACTCACAGAGGAACCTGCCAGAGTGATCCGAGTGCACAGTATAGCCCTAGAATGGTAGCACCCAAGAGTAGCCATCACCCAGAGGTGGGCCTCTGCTGGCAATCTGCCTTACCTTGGAGAAAATATGTAGACAGTGCTAAATATGAACTCTAGTGTTGATGTGATGCACCAAACAATAAAAAAGATAATACTGAGATTCAGTGAGCAAACAAAAGAAGATAGGATATACAGAAAAGCCCGAGAGTTATTTTTCTGCCAAAGGTTTAAAGATGTGTTGACTCTCACATTAAAGCAAGATGGCTTAGTTCCCTGCATTTGTCTAGCAATGCTTGGATTCCAAGCTATTATCTGGTATTATAGACATAACTCCTTCCCCTTTTTGTCAAGGCCAAAGCTCTGCCCAATTTTCTTAAAGAGAGAGAAGCTGCAGGTGATCCAGGGACTCTGTTGTCTCCATTGTCTTGGTTCAGAGCATTTCACAGCAAAGACATTGCCAACTGACTGGCAGAATTTCCTTCTACTAGAACAAGTCTGTTGTTCCATCCTTGTTTGTCCGACTGTCCAATTTTTTAATTAAATTAATTATTAATAATTTATAAGTCAGAACTCTAAAATAATGTTTCATGTCTTATTTTGATTGCTAAATATTGTGTGTGTGTATGTGTGTGTGTGTATCCTGTGTCTAACCATGTCTGAATTCCTACTTTTAACTACATTGACATGAAGAGAAATTTATGTACCTGCAGTACATGGAAAAGTGTTTTAACATGGCATGCCTGGGAAAGAAAGCATAGCCTCCTCCTCTCCTTGTTTTGAAATTCTTCTATGGTTAGCTGCCCATGTGGCTGATAAAGAAGAATTAAATAACAGTGCACAAATATCTGGAAAGATAATATCAATATGATTTTAATGCAGGTCTAAACAGCGTAAGTCATAATGCATTTTAAAGTAGTTGGTCCAAAATGTAAATTATTTCCCTAAATTGTATTATCATATCTTTCTTAAAGAATTTTTAAATTTCTTCTTTAAAAGTTCCATACAAAGCTGGGCGATGGTGGCGCACGCCTTTAATCCCAGCACTCGGGAGGCAGAGGCAGGTGGATCTCTGTGAGTTCAAGACAAGCCTGGTCTACAGAGCTAGTTCCAGGACAGGCTCCAAAGCCACAGAGAAACCCTGTCTAGAAAAACCAAAAAAAAAAAAAAAAAAAAAAAAAAAGTTCCATACATTTTGATCATATTCATTTCCTCTCCCGGTCCTCCCTCACCTCCCTCCCCATTCAACTTCATGTTTTCTCCCCACCACCAACAAATTTCTTTCAGTTTATTCTTGCTTATTTTGGAAGTTTGTAATTTAATTACATTTCTCCCATTTTTTTTCTCTCTCCAAGTCCTCTCAGACACCCTTCCTTCCTCTCTTTCAAATTTATGGCCTCTTTTTTTCATTAATTCTTATTGTGTATTGCTTACCTATATGCAGTTATATGTACATGTAAGTTTCTATATATAACCTGTTGAGTTTGTATAATGTTACTTGTATGGATATTCTCAAGGCTGATTGACTGTTTGACACAGGACAACCAATTGGTGTGCTGTTCCCCAGAGATGCCCGCCACTCCTGCTCCCGGCTGTACTCATTCCCCTCTGGCATTTTGTATAGAGTTCTGTAAACGTTTGCCCTGATAACCACATAGCAGGGTAGTCTTCGCTTCTCATCTGCAGAACTTCTCTTTGCAACAGACAAAGACCACATCTGATATAAATGCAGAGAAGTGGAGCTCAGTTCCAAAGGATAAGTCTACAGAACACTCTGTCACCTGCGACTTGGGGAACACTGCAGAAGAGGGAGCGGAAAGTTTCTAAGGCTCGGGCAATAGTTTTCTGTTAAACTGTGTCTTAACGACCTCAGAAGTTAAACCTGTGAAGTCTTGCCAATACGAACGTGAACTGAACAGGAACACCACCAGCAGACATGCCAAACTGGAAAGAGGGAATAAATTAAGTACATAAAACAAAACCCATAGAGTCTAGTTTGTGTTGGGTGATTACTCCTGGGCATGGCGCCTATACCCTGGAGTATGGACAATATACCACATGTCACTACCTTGACGAAACGGACTTTCCTCATAAAGCAACAAACAGCAATAGCTCTTTGGCTATGAGTGGGACCTTCTTGACAAAGCAGAAGCCAAGGTGGTAGCTGTCATGTTGATGACTTCGCAGGACTGAAGTACTGTTCAAACCCCCCAAAAGCAAATTTGTTATATGGTTTGTATTAGATTTGTGTTTACATGCATTTCATCCTTCAATAATTTGTAGTCTACCTCTGAATTTATGCTAACCGTATGCATGTCAGAAAAAAAACTCACTAAGTAGAGGAATCATTTTCTCAATCAGAACTTACAAAGCTCTATATTTAATAATTTTAATCACCTTGAAAGGTAACAGTCTGACTCTTCCATAAAATAAAAGATTTAAACACAATGATTTGCAAACTTGAATGTAAAGCCATTTATAAAACAGAATTTTTAATGAAAATATTGTCATAGTAATTAAATTGATTTTCCCCTACTCAATAAAAGAGTATCTGGAACATTGAAAAATTTTTCCCTAAAGTTTAGAAAAGGTAGAAGAGACCAAACACTCTTTGGACTTGCCTCCTTGCCAAGTATTATCCAGTGGTCTGCAGAATGAGCCATTCCCTCTCTTATATCCCCATACTACTTACCATAGCATAGAAAGACAGAAGTTGAAAGCACACATTTTGAAATCACAATCACACAACCTAGTAATAAATCCTGAATGTGCCACCTGTATGACGTAGGGCAAGTAATTTAACTTAGCCTGATAATGTTCAACTCATTATTTTAGGGGAAAAAAAAACATAAGCAAACATTTCGTTGGAGGATCAATACTGCTCTGCTCTCTTCACAGTTCATTAGTGGTAAGTTCTAACTTGAAACATATCTGCTATTTAGTTATTTATAGTATGTGTGCTTGCACACAAACGCCAGAGGACCCATGTGCAGATAAGAGGAAACTTGAAGGAATTCATTCTCTCATTTCACCATGTCGGCCCCAGTTTTTCCAGGCATGATGGCAGTGATTTTTACTGGTTAAGTCTTCTGGTTGGCCTGGGTTTGCCTTCTTCCTTGTCCTGGCTCTTCTTTCTTGTCCTTGTCTTCCTCGTCTTATTCATCCTCCTCCTCCTTGTCTTCCTCGTCCTCCTCGTCCTTGTCCTCCTCCTCTTCTCCTTCTCCTCCTCCTCCTTCCTCCTCCTCCTCCTCCTCCTTCTTCTTCTTCTTCTTCTTCTCTCTCTCTCTCTCTCTCTCTCTCTCTCTCTCTCTCTCTCTCTCTCTCTGTTTCCATGTCTGTGTGAGTATATATGCAGGTGCCAGCAGAGGCCAGAAGATCCCTTGGAACTGGGGTTAGAGTTGGTTATGAGCTCCCCAATATAGGGATTAAACTTGGATCCTCTGCAAGAGTAGTACATGCCCTTAACTGCTAAGCCATCGCTCCATCCCCATACCAGTCTTTTTCTAAGTACTTTTCTACATATTAATTCATTCAAATCCCAGGAAATGAATTCTTGACTTTCATTTAGAACAGAGGAGACAAAGATCCCAGTAATGTTAAGTAGTTGGTCGCAAAATACACATTTATAGGCAGGGCAGGGATTTGAACACAGACCACATGACTCCAGAGACTATGCCTCTAGACACAAATGCCCTCCAGCTGATTTACAGTCATTTAACAAGATAACTCACTCAGTAGTTCTTTAGAATAGATACACTAGGACACAAAATGAGCCAAAATTGAGGTTTTCTTGAATAGGTAAGCAAGCATATACACCTAATTATGGTAAAATGCCAACAAGGGCAAGTCTGCAATTAATTTTCTCTCTATTTATGTCCCTTGCTTGCTTCAAATGTCATCTCAGGCCTGTTGTCTACTAGGGTGGATTAATTTTGCCCTACCTCCCTCACAGTAATGCCTATATGCAACAGCAAACTAAGGTCTTGATGATTTCATTATCAGGAAACTTTTTCAAACAGTGATGGACAGAGACGACCTCACTGGACAATGCAAAGCATGTCATGAGTGCTGCCAGCAGATGAATTCTCTAGGCTTTGGACCAACTATTAGAGTCTCTTTATTGTTGATTTTTTTGGTTGGTTGGTTTTGTTTCTCGAGACAGGGTTTCTCTGCAGTTTTGGAGCCTGTCCTTGAACTAACTCTTGTAGACCAAGTTGGCCTTGAACTCACAGAGATCTGCCTGCCTCTGCCTCCTGACTACTGGAATTAAAGGCATGCACCACCACCACCAGACTTTAGAGTATTTAAAGGAAGGGTGAATGATTTGGAAATAAACCTCTCTGTCTGCGGAAAGACGGGAAACACTTGTTAAGTAAAAAACTCATTGATACACATACACGTGGTGGCAGGGCACATAAATCTCAATCTAAAGATGAACTCACTTGTGCAAATACTGAGCCACTCCCATCCTCTATGACGTCAAGACCCTCTTCCGTGAAAAAAAAAAAAACATTTGATGCATAAGCCATCAGTTTATGCCAGAGGTATTCACTGGCATGTGTTTCTACTTGTTCTTTGGATATCATCCACAGGCAGATTGGAATAAGCCTGTGCAAGGTGAGGTCCATTTCACTGCTCCATCAACATTAAGTACAAACTATATGCCTAATTTCCTCTTGAGTTGTGTTGTTCTGTGTCCTTCAATGGAAAAACCATTGCTATGGTTCAAGTCCGAACTGTCTGGAGGCAAGTCCTTAGGAGTGAGAGTCATCCTTGCCTCAGATCCAGTTCCTTGCTTCCTGGACAAGTTAGCACTTGAATTCTGCCCCACACTTCTGCTAATGAGTTTGCTCCTGTAACCAAAAGGCACTCCCATACGGACAAGTAGTCTTCACGTTTGTCTGGACATTTTGTTCTTACCTCTGAATCAATCTTCACTGTCGTTTAAAAAAAAAAGATGGAAGTTCCATGTTTACAATTGAGAAGCTCTGTATTTGCTTTTTGCCTGCCAGGGTCTAATGCCCCCAAGCATCTTTGGGTTTTGAACAGATTCCTTTCCTTTCATACATGCTGTTATAATTCCTTTAAAAACATGATGGACTTCCATGATGTTAGATTACAGTCTAAAACATCAAACAAATGACAAAGCAATACAGATTCTGAAGACTTTCACTTTTCTTTGAGCTTAGTTGAGTCAAATACTATGGGAACACATATTGAAATTCTTGGAAATCTAGGTTCCTACCACCGAGGATTTTTTTTTTAATTTACTTATTTATTTATTAAACATTTCTGTCTCTTCCCCACCGCCGCCTCCCCTTTCCCTCCCCCTCCCCCAACCAAGCCCCCCTCCCTCGTCAGCCCAAAAAGCAATCAGGGTTCTCTGCCCTGTGGGAAGTCCAAGGACCACCCACCTCCATCCAGGTCTAGTAAGGTGAGCATCCACGAAACTGCCTAGGCTCCCACAAAACCACTAGGTCCAGTAGAATCAAAAACCCGTTGCCATTGTTCTTGAGGTCTCAGTAGTCCTCCTTGTCCGCTATGTTCAGCGAGACCAGTTTTGACCCAGGCTTTTTCAGACCCAGGCCAGCTGGCCTTGGTGAGTTCCCGATCCCCATTGTCTCAGTGTATGGGTGCACCCCTCCCAGTCCTAAGTTCCTTGCTTGTGCTCTCTCTCCTTCTGCTCCTGATTTGGACCTTGAGATTTCAGTCCGGTGCTCCAATGTGGTTCTCTGTCTCTGTCTCCTTTCATCGCCTGATGAAGTTTAATATTCAGGAGAAATATTCAGGATTTTCTTTGGGTTCTCCTTCTTATTTAGCTTCTCTAAGAATCCAACTTATAGGTTCAATGTCCTTTATTTATGGCTAGAAACCAAATATGAGTGAGAACATTCCATGTTCCTCTTTTTGGGTCTGGCTTACCTCACTCAGGATGGTGTTTTCTATTTCCATCCATTTGCCTGCAAACTTCAAGAAGTCCTTGTTTTTTACTGCTGAGTAGTACTCTAATATGTATATATTCCATACTTTCTTCATCCATTCTTCAATTGAAGGGCATCTAGGTTGTTTCCAGGTTCTGGCTATTACAAACAATGCTGCTATAAACATAGTAGAGCATATACGTTTGTTGTGTGATAAGGCCTCTCTTGGGTATATTCCCAAGAGTGGTATTGCTGGGTCCATGGGTAGGTTGATCCCAAATTTCCTGAGAAACCTCCACACTGCTTTCCAGAGTGGTTGCACAAGTTTGCATTCCCACCAGCAATGGATGAGTGTACCCCTTTCTCCACAACCTCTCCAGCAAAGGCTATCATTGGTGTTTTTTATTTTTGCCATTCTGACAGGTGTAAGATGGTATCTTAAAGTTGTCTTGATTTGCATTTCCCTGATCGCTAAGGAAGTTGAGCATGACCTTAGGTGTCTTTTGGCCATTTGAACTTCTTCTGTTGAGAGATCTCTGTTCAACTCAGTGCCCCATTTTATAATTGGGTTGATTAGCCTTTTACGGTCTAGTTTCTTGAGTTCTTTATATATTTTGGAGATCAGACCTTTGTCAGTTGAGGGGTTGGTGAAGATCTTCTCCCAGTCAGTGGGTTGCCTTTCTGTCTTAGCGACAGTGTCCTTTGCTTTACAGAAGCTTCTCAGTCTCAGGAGGTCCCATTTATTCGATGAGGCCCTTACTGTCTGTGCTGCTGGGGTTATACGTAGGAAGTGGTCTCCTGTGCCCACGTGTTCTAGAGTACTTCCCACTTTCTCTTCAATCAGGTTCAGTGTGTTTGGACTGATATTGAGGTCTTTCACCCACTTGGACTTGAGTTTTGTGCATGGTGATAGATATGGGTCTATTTTCATTCTTCTACAGATTGACATCCAGTTTTGCCAGCACAATTTGTTGAAGATGCTCTCTTTTTTCCATTGTATACTTTTAGCTCCTTTATCGAAAATCAGGTGTTCATATGTTTGTGGGTTAAAGTCAGGGTCTTCTATTCGATTCCATTGGTCGACTTCTCTGTTTTTATGCCAATACCAAGCTGTTTTCAATACTGTAGCAAAGCAATCTATAGATTCAATGCAATCCCCATCAAAATCCCATCAAAATTCTTCACAGATCTGGAGAAGACAATAATCAACTTTATATGGAAAAACAAAAAACCCAGGATAGCCAAAACAATCTTATACAATAAAGGAACGTCTGGAGGCATTATCATCCCTGACTTCAAACTCTATTACCGAGGATTTTTTTTATGTTTTTTTTTTTTTTATTTATTATGTATACGATATTCTGTCTGTGTGTATGCCTGCAGGCCAGAAGAGGGCACCAGACCTCATTACAGATGGTTGTGAGCCACCATGTGGTTGCTGGGAATTGAACTCAGGACCTTTGAAAGAGCAGGCAATGCTCTTAACCGCTGAGCCGTCTCTCCAGCCCCACCGAGGATTTTTTGATGTTATTTAAAGTTTCTTTAATACATCAGCAATAATAGCACATTTATGACATGCAATGTGATATTTCACTATTACAATTGATATGTTACTGATAAAATTAGAATAATTAATATGTCTATCATTTCAGATAGCTGTCATTTTGTAGCAATGAATTTTAAAGTGCTCTCTTTCCGGAGTTTTAGAATAAGGCTACATTCTTGTGAGCTAGCATTATCCCATTGTGCAGGGGAATCAGTGAAAGCTGCTCCTATCCTGTGGAAACACGTACCTGATCACCTCTCCTCTACCCTCCATTCCCTTGTAACCAGTTTCTACTCTCTTTCCTACGAGAGCAACTACGGAGTCGATGAAGAAATCATTCAGTGTTTAATTTTTTTGTGTCTGGCAGGTTTCATTTCATATGATACCTTTTAGACTATGTTGTTGTAAAAGACAAAATTCCATTGTTCTTTGTGGTTAAATTCTTGTCTGACATACATATACACCACTTTTTTTTTTTTTAAATCTACTCAGTTATCTCTAGGTACTTGAGTTGCCATATCTTGGATATTTTGAATAGTTCTTCAGTAGTTGTGGCAGTGTAGATCTCAATATACTGATTTTATCCCCCCCCCAATAGGTGCAGTAGAAGGGTTGTTATGTCATCTGGTCATTCTGTATTTTCTGGAACATTGCAGTAATTTGTATTCCAGCACTGTGTTTTTCCTTCTCTTCATATTCTCTCTGGTGCTTCTTATCTTTAGTGGTTTCTGACACACTAGGACCTCTGAGATTATATGTGATTTGATTTCTATTTCCTAGTTTCAGCATATTTCCTATTTCATACTTGTTCATGATTTCCCTATTCTTTTCTGAGAAATGTCTTTGTCCATTTATTCATTTGGATTATTTGTGCTTTCTGCAATGAGTGATCTGAGTTCTTTATGGATTCTGGATATTAGCCCTGGTGTCAGATATAAAGTCGAAAGTATTTTTCTCATTCTGCACATTGTCTCTTCACTACTTCAATTGTTCCCTTTGCTGTACAGAAAGTTGGGTTCAGCTTAACCCCTGTTTGTCTCTTTTTGTTTTTGTTGTCTGTGCTTTTGAAGTCTTCTCTGAGCAATCTTTACCCAAACCAAGGTTATGAACCATTTCCACAGTTTTCTTCCAGTAGTTCACTTCTGACAGCCAAAGGTAGAGATTACCAAAAACAATGAACTACTGACAAATGGTGAAACAAGGGTAATCCTTGTAATTATTTTGGCTACAGAAAACAAACACAAAGAACCCATACTACCCTATTCTCTTTATATACAATATCCAAGGAATGAAAATTTTATATATAGCAGGAGAAAGCAGCATAGCAGGTCTTATGAGCTAAAAGGACTGGAGACTGGAGAGGGGTAGCTTGTTGGGCATGGGGTTCCCTTCTAGGGTGCTGAAAAGTTTCTTAGATAATACTCTGAATGTCTTCCACATCCTAAAGGGAACAGTGTAAACAAAGAATACAAAACTAACCATCTGCACAAAGTCTAAAGTATTTACAAATTGTTTGCATTCATGTTCTACCTAAGAATTTCTGCTAATCTTATGCACAATATTTTGAGTTCTTAGCAAAACAAAACAAACAAACAAACAAAAAAAACCCACAAATTTACCCTGAAAAGCATTTCTCTGGTAGCACTCTAGATTTTATCTTTACCTCACTCACTTTTTCTTTTACACCTTTTATTGATTGGAGAACCTGAAAATAAGAAACTCTTTCATGCTTTCAGTCCAGCAAGTACTATGACAGAAATGTTTCCTTTATATTTTAATTGAAAACAAACAGCTTACTTCTTTCTCTAATTTTCTTTCCTTTCCTTTTCTTTCGTACGTTTTTGTTGCTTCCGTCCTGCCTTTCTTCCTTTCTTTCTCTTTGTTTTGTTTTGTTTTTTCAAGATGGAGTTTCTTTGTGTAACAGCCCTGACTGGATCGAGCTTTGTAGGTCAGACTGGCTTCCAGCTCACAGAGATCTTTCTGCCTCTGCCTTCTAAGTACTGGTTTTAAAGACATGTGCTGGCATCACATAGCCTCTTTTTCTAATCTTAAGAGAGTACAATTACGAGAAATAAAATGATATTTTTTAACATCAGCTCATTTAAGTGTCTTTCAGTGTCCATAAGTCTCAAAGCAATAGGCTTCACTCCACTGCCAAGCTCACAGGACTCCTCATGTCCACAGGCACCATGTTGCTTTGCAGTTAAGCACAGATAATATTTGGTCTGGGGACTTCAGATATCACCTCTGATAGGCTGGCTATATTAGTATATTACCTGAAATGTCTGCTGGCTAGATAATAGTTGTTTGAAGCATGATTAATAAAAACTCAGTGTCAGAAATTAGGGTTCAACCTGGAGATTTGAAAAACAACACAGCCAGCCACTGGCTCTTACTTCAACCTCAGTCTGAAATAGCAATCCTGTGTGTCCCAGAATCTCAGAATGAGACTGTGTTGAGAACTATTTCCTCCCATTTTATAATCCTTTCTAGAGCTGGGATTAAAGGCACGCACCACTCGGTTTCTATGGCAACTAATGTGGCTCCTGGGATTAAAGGTGCCTGTTACCTTAAACTGGTCTGCAAGGCTGACCAGTGGGACTATTTTACTCTCAAATCTTCAGGCAGTCTTTACTTATCAAAATACAATTGAAATGCCACTTCAGTTGTCCCTCCTCATCTTCCTTCTTTTCCTCTCTCTTCCTCTCTGTTTTGACCTCTCACCTATCCAACCCCCCCCCCCCAACTAACCGAAGGTTACCCTTCATCACACAGTGGTCTCTATGGATTCGTGGGGGAATAGATCTCCACAGAATGAGCATTGTACAACTTCATCTTAGAAGTCACAAAGGATCTTTTCTTGAAAACCCTCACAATCAGCCCAGATGTGTAGAAAGACACTACTTAAGGGCTTGGAGTCCTATAAATGAGTTTCACTGCCAAGAGGAACATGGAAAGTGATCCGTTCCCATACTCACCTGTGAATTTAACTGGGAGTCTAAACCATGCAAGTAATGTCTTAATAAAACAAATAAAATATTCATAACTCCCAGTGACAATTTCAGTAAAGAAGCTGGGAGAAACGTGCTAGGGCAGGGGAAATGAAAGAGAGCTGTTTCTCTCTGCAAAATGCGGAAGGTTCTTCAGAGAAACCAATAACCATGAAGTGGGTCTTCAAAAAAGACTGCATTTCACTTTGAGAAAGGGGGAAGAATTTCACAAATAAGAGTTCTGGGAGAAACTCACACTGAGATGAGAAGGTGTCTGAGGTGGCCCAGGAATTGCAGTTTTATCACAATACACTGTAGGGTCTAGAAGAGGCTGGCAAAACGAAGTGGAATTGGATTGTGGAGAGCATTGTCTATTGGCAATGGAGGGGCTGGGATATTCTCTTTGCAGGCATTTGATTCCCCCCCCAAAAGCGCTTGTTCATGCATTTGTGCCCCGAGTCCTCTGAGGACAGCATAAACATAGAAAATGGATGCTGGGGCTACGTATCTGAGAAGCTATGCACAAGTTTCATTTTCACGAATTTCATTGGCTCTCTCAGGAGCTGCCAATGAATCTGAGCCTATTCAGGGACTTGAGTCGTCTTACAGTGGGAAATTCATTTGCCACGAAGAAACTTCCTCATGTATCTGACTAATGAATGCCTTTTGAATAAGGAATGCTTTCTTGACCCAAAAGACACCAATCGTCCCACAGCTTCTATTATATCAAATGCCCTTGGCAAGCCAGTTCTAGCTCAGAAACATCTGAGCTTTTGATAGGAAAAAAAACCTCCGGTTCTGTGTTAGATGGCTCTAAAGGCAGCGAGACTAAATGAAGAATAGTTAAGAGCTGTTCATAGGTGGGGGAGCTGAATCAAGAAAGCAGCTGTAGGGGCAAGGACAGGGGAATGAGCACACAGTAACTAACAATAACTGGGTGAAGGAACCGAGTACAGAACGAGGGTGACAATCTCCATGTCCTAATAGACAAGTTATCAGATTATATACCTCTCCCGTTCTATATTAACACGAACTGAAGGATTTAAATAAAAACTTGAAAACACATGTATTTCAGTAGACTTGAGAGGTAGACCAGTTGGTGAGGTACTTGTACTTACTTGCCTTTTAAACAAAGATCTATGTTTGCCCCCTCACCCCCCCCCCGCCCCGGAATATGTTTTAAAAGCCAGGAATGATGACACACATTTGTAATGCCAGTTTTGGGGAGACAAGGATAAGCAAATCTCTGGGGACCGGTCAACAAGTCTAGCCTACTTGGTGAGTCTCAAGACACTGGGAAACCCTATCTCAAAACAAACTGTGGGTGAGGCTTAAGGAACAGCACCCAAGGTTGACTCTTACACTTTCCCCATTCCTTCTTCCATGATGCTACCTGCACCATAGGCATAGGGATCATGTCAAAGAGGTATCAACCAGGATCTGTGCCCAATATTTGCTCTCTGAATTTTGATCAGCTCCTGCTCTCTATGTTAGGTTCCACTGTTAAAAAAAAATCACTTATCTGTGGTAATAGTGGGTTCTCTTCTTAGGTCCATGAAAACCAGCCAAGGGTAGTTGACTAAGGTTACAGTGCCAATCATGAGCTCCCTCCTTTAACATAGGCCTTACATCCAGTTAGAATGTTTAAATACTTTTTCTATTGCCACTAAATTTTAGAATAAGTTGGTCACAGGGAGTTGAATCCAAAGTGAATAGTGTCTTAAAATGCATTTTGAGACAATGTAAGTGTTCCTTTTCAATCCTTTCTGTAAGTGAACCTTGCAGCATATGTTAAAATATTATTTTGCAGGTTGTATCTTTATCTTAGGGAAGCTACACTATGTGAAATGTACTATAGGTGGCTTCATATCTTTGTCTGTACTTTCAGAAATTGTAGGTGTAGCTTAGAAACTGACTCTGGGACAAGCTAGCAGCAGCACAAACATGGGACTTTAAAAACTAAAACAAAAACGTGCTGGCCCAATGTCAGTTACCATGGGCAATTATTTGCAGATGCATCTTGGTTTACTAAGCCCCTGTGCTATTCATTTGCCTGCATGACATTACATTCCAGGCTCAGCACCTGTGGACATTTGCACGCATTTCTTTTACAGCCAAATTTTCTGCAGGGGAGAGGAAAGACTCCTATGGGAAAGGAACTCAGCAGAGAGGGAAGCTGTTGATGACTCCACTGCCCAAACCTGGTGGGCATTTATTTTAACCTTGATAAAACCATGCCTCTACAAGCCAAATGCATTATACAATTTGTCCAATGTTACCTGCATATCTTGTGAATGAACCATGCATTTCAAACATATTCATTGTCAGATATGAACATCATAGGTGGGCAATTATAATTACATGTAAAAGCAGTAATATAAACCTATGGTAAAACTTTTAAATGCCTTTGGAACATGGCATCTCCGAGTTCTCAGTGGAAATGATTCAGCATAGCATTTGAACCTAGTTCCAAACAGGCTAAACAGACCGAAAAGCATATCTACCTCGAAATAAGGTTTCAGGACTATCCATGTAATAACTGATTTCAGATTCTGTTTTCCATAGAAATAGCCACAGTGCCAAAGCATTCTTGAAGGAAAAGTCCCATGACATAAGGAGGAAATGAGATCATGCCCCATAAAATGCTTTGTGCCTGCCTGAAATACAGCAAATACCAATAAAAATTAACTTTGATTTTATAATGCAAATACACGATAAACTTGGCAGGGAGAGGGAAATTTGCGTTCCTTGGTTAAAAAGCACCAGTAGGACTATGTTTGAAAAGAAAAATAATTTAGAGTATATTTTGTTTTCAATAGTTAGAAAGTGATGGGAGTGTTTGATATGTAGGAAATATTTTTATTAAAATCATATGAAAATTACAGGCAAGGGCAGGTAAATCATACAAAGATGGACTCTTCTAGAACCTCACGGAGAATTTCTTCTTCCGTTCCTCCCTGCACTCAGATTTTTATATGCCTTGTGAAATTGTGAGCATCTTTTCAGAGATGATGTTTATCCTGTCGCATTACCTGCTTTTTAAGTTTCAAAGGAAAACCTGGCCACCCAGATGTCTCCTACTCCACCTCAGTACTGACTCGGCAGCTGTTACTGCAAGTCTGTCTTCGTTCCAGTCCTACAAGAGCAAGAAAACCAAGACTGTGACAGAAAGGGTACTTTTTTAAGATCAGGGGCCTCCTTTTCATAAAGATATCATTATGGCACCTTTAAGAAGAAAACCAGATGCCTATGTGGAAGCTTCACCTACGCTGTGATATGGGTGGCAGCTACTGACAGGGTATAAAGTGAGAAAGTAGGCCACAGTAAGATGAGTGGGGTTGCTTGCAGATTTGGGAATCACTCCGATGATCTAAGATCAGTTTTTGTCTGCCTCTCCCCCTCTCTTGAACTGCTATATTCTATCACCTCATGATCAGCCACTCTACCTGCTGAGACCCGGGATGTTGCTTTCATAGATAAAAACATTCTCTTTCTATTCCATGCACAAGTCTCTATCGTTCTTTCCCAGGGATTTCTAATGGAGTATATACTATGTAATTTTAATTGGTTTGAATCAGGACTAAACCCTCCTGGTTTATGTTTCGCACCCTACTCTCTGGACCAATGCCACCCTACTAATTCACTTTCTTTTTAATAGAGTAAGACTTTGAAATGCTCTCTGTTAGGTAACCTATCTTTCACTATACGAAGGTCATCATTTTACAAAATTGTTCATTTTATGTGACACTTTGTATTATAAATTGTACACAGTAGTAACTATTAACATGCTTTTAAAATATAATAAATCATCTGTATTTTGGCCTAAAAAATATTTCAAATAATGTTCTTCACCATTATATGACCAAATATTTTGTAGGCACAAAGAGATCTAGTCCTGAAAATGTTTACATAGCCATTTTTCTGCCATAGAAAGGCCTTGAAGTCACCGAATGTCCAATAGTAGAGCACCAGATATCTAACCTTCCTGTACAGTATTAAAAACATTAAAATTTTATTATATAAGACTACTTATCATTGGAAGAATTCATTATATTTCAGTTTTAATGAAATTAAAAAATTATATTGTCAAAAATCCTGCTTTTATAACATCAAAGGTTTGAATACAAAAGCAACTGAAAAGCTAAAGTTTACAGTATTAATGGTAATGTTTTTGACTCAATATTTACAAAAAATTGAATGTATTTTGTCATTACTATAACATATATAAACAGATATTTTAAAATATTAATATAATTTTATATTATTGGAGTATTCTTTTAAGATAAAAAAACTACTATAGGGAATTTGAAAGGGCATACCTCCACCAATTATTGGAATGTTCAAGATGTAATTAAAATGCATATTAAATAGAAAGTTGACAGCATTAACCATTTTCTCAGCCTCCATTTCCATCTAGTATACACTTTCCAGATTATTTTCCATGCATTCAAAAATTTCATTTCTCTTCCCTAAAGTACAAATGGCTAACTCTTACCTAACATGCAGAATCAAAATTGTTGCTGGATTCAATCCTCCTAGCTATCCAAATTCTTGTCTTTAAGTCTATCTCTCTTCTTAATTGACTTCTGATCATATGCTGTGTATCATTTTGCCTTGCCTCTGCCTCTGCTCTCCATCCAGTGACACTATTTCCTTCAAGATTCATTCCAAACTCTTGTTCTCTCTCAAAGCTCTCTCAAAAAGACTACTTTGGCCAGGGCTCATTACTCAGCTTCCATTCTGCCTTACAGCTCAACTGTGTAACCAGCACACACAGTCCTCTCACCTGGATAAGTACTTCCCATGAGTGTTACTGCATGGCTATAATGTCCTTGGAAAATTAAAAGTGATCAATGTTGCTACTGTGTGTATCTCTTTCAAAGTATAGGTACATTGTATATAAATAAGTATTCAATATGTACCTCTTGATAGATTCATAAAGATTTACCTTTATTGTATTATTTTAAAAGTAGGATATATTATTTTTACTGAGGCATGATGTCTTTACATTTTTAGAGGATAAATCATAGTAATGTTATATGCATATGCATATGCAGTGTATTATAGTCATATCAGAATATTAAGCACATGAGTATTTGAAAACATTTTTTGAATTATACTATTTTACGGAACGAAGTGTGCTGCGGGAGTTTCTTCTGCTCCTTCAGCCAATAGCCTTTAAGATACCAGCCCAGTTGGGCGTGGTCTCTGCTACTTTTTAAAGCAGCAGTAGCCATGCTCTCTTCCTCTTGCTTAGGACTCGCTTCTGGCTACAAGACTCCTTTCCTGGTAGAGCAGAAGGCTGTTGTCTAGGATGATGATCTGTAAGTTTTTCCTTTAAATAAATAACCCTTTTATTAATCATAATTCCAAACTGGTGTGGGATTGTTTTGTGACTTATGCCTTCAGAAGTGTTGCAAACTCAAATTGCAAATAAATCCAATTACGTTCTTTTTTTTTTAATTATTTTTAAGTACTGGCTTATCCATGCACTCCCTTTAAAAAGCAAACAAATGTCAAGTGAGATGGGATGCTGATGCTGTGACTGAGCTTCATCAAACACCGTTCCAGGACAAAGAATTAGGGATAGATGGAGAAACAGTTTCTTCTCTTGCTGCTCATGCACCAGCTATTCTTCTAGGATTTGGTTTTTACTATTCAGTTGTGTACATGTGTATCATGGGGAGTTGGTACAGGTGCCTGTGGAGGCCAGAAGAAAGTTTCAGATGCTCTGGGAATGGAGTTTCTGGCTGTTGTGAATTACTTGATATAGGTGCTGGAAACTGAACCAGGTCTTCTGCAAGAGTTTGTGCTTTTAGCTGCTGATCCGCCTCTCCAGCCCCTCCATACCAGATGTTAAAATGTGAAATTTGCAAACAGAGATGCTGGAAGGGAATTAATACTGTAGCTTTCCCTAAGACTATTAATGAGGTATAGTACTAAATGGTAAGAAGTGTGAAGCCTCTTTGTTCTGAGGAGCCACAGCTTATATATCAAGGCTTACAGAAATTATAACCACACCAACAAATTTTCCATTTTTGCCTTTCAACTCACCTCAAACATAAAACAAAATTTTAAAAAATGTAGAAAAGAAACAAACTCAATTTTTTTGATGGGTATGTATGGGAAGAGAAGTAAAAGTTGGATAATTTAGTTGAATACAAAAAAGAAACCTCTGTGATGAGATGAAGTAGCCACTAGGTACCATTAGTCGCTATGGTCTGGACGTGTAGGATCACCAAGTCCATAAAAAGCCGTAGTTGCTACCTCCATGTTTTAAGGATAGAAATCATATTATCATCAATTGTAAGATAATAAAGGATCAGAATATGATTGGGATAAACATCTCAAAGTTAAATTCCTTATCCAGGGCTGCCACCATGGTATACCAAATCTTCTCTTAGGAGACGACTTGTACACAGTTCAACTGCAGGGGTCCTTGACAATTTTCCACTTTAGGGTCTGCTCTTAGAGAAACCTTAAAAGCTGTGAAAGCAAAGAAAATTAAATTGCCAAGCAAACATGGAAAACTTGGCCCCCTCCCCACCAATGCCACAAAAAGAAACTTAATTATTATCTTGTAGAGCTAAGGTTAACAGTCTTCTTGTCTGCTCTCAGAGTCTGATAGCTTGTGTTCATGTTCAAAGAATGTTCTAGAAAAACAAAACCACCACGTAATAGGTAATGATAAATATCAGATAAAATGCTCCAGGCTCCTCAAAACAATGTTGTCAATATCTCATTTAGTGTTTCACTAACCAGATACTCCAACAAAGATACAAAGGGCCTTGGGGAATTTGACTGCTGCAGCCCTTCCTAGGGTCTTAGAGGACCTGGAAGGAATTCTAAATAAACAAAGTCTTCCAGCCCAACCTGGCCATGGAGAGTTTACAAACCCCTTCCCTCTGCCCTTAAGTGAGCTCCACAACTTCACCACCAGCCTGCACTTACAAGTACACAGGGGTCCTAGATTATCAGAAACCAGATCCTGCTGGGATGAGTAAACACCAATCACCGGCCCCATTAGCCTCCAGAGGCTGGGATACTTTGTTTATAGCAAACACAGAGCCAGCTAATAAGTACCTGGAAAGCCAGAGCCTTCCAGATTGTTTTTTTTTAAATGTTATTTAGAAGGCATAGGTCTTCCATTGTGTAGCATTTTTCTGTACACCACTCTGTGCTGTACACATATGAATACTAACCTTTTCTCTTAATAAAATAAAAGAAATTGAATATAAACACCCATGGTCTTCCTTCAGGCAACATCTTTCCCAACTATGTCACAGCTGCAGGTGGAGTCTAAACTGCAGAGGCAGAAAGTGAAGATGCCTCCCCCCTCCCCAAACTCAAACACTAACTCTCCTAGAGGCATGATTAGTCATGGGACTTCTTTTCCAATCCAAGGCAGAGACATCTCGATTTATTATCCATCCAGAGCTGTCCTTGAAATGCAGATGTTTCGGGCCATAGGCTCTTCTCGGGGATGCAGCTGGCCTAATTCTTTATTGCTGCCCTCAGACAATGACACATAGGAGAGCTGGGCCAAGTTCTCGATGCTGCTGTTTTGCTCTGAGAATGGCTAAAATATGAGGTGTGTTGAGACAGCCAAGAGGAGTGCTGGTGGCCCCTCCAGCAAGGTCACCAAGCTGGATTGGAACCGGCTGAGAACCTCGTAAGGGTTGAGAGTTCAGCTGCTTAGTTATGATATCATCCCTAGAGAAGTCATATTCACTAGCAAGAGCCAATCTGGGAAACTTGCATTGGTAAGAGGTCAGCATTTTTGTTTTACAAAGTGGAGGTGATTGACTTCTAGACATTGTTGCCACTCGGTAGTCTTTAGTTAATTGGCTCCTTGAATCTTGCTATGTATCTTTGAAAAATTGCACAATGCTTTTGAAAAATTAGACATGTTCATACATCTGCAGAAATATTTGCAATCTCGACGTGTTTTTATTTGGGAAATGTGTGCTTGCGATCATGTTCACTGCAAAAGGTATGAGCCTGATGCTCAAGAAAAAAAAGTTTATTATTACAGTCTATAGGAAGAATAAATACGTGTAGAAATAGCTGGGACAACAAGTATGAAAAAATCAGAATACTTTGATTATACCGTAATGTGTAAGTATTATGGCACAAATCTATGAAAGCAAAAGTTTCCCGGTAACTACGGATGATACAATTACAGTATCGCTCATCCACATCAAGGAAGGAATGTGGTACAATACAAGGGGCATCTTGGTGTGGATTCTGCCAGGACAATTTCCCATATTTGCTTAGCATGCATTGGATTAGATTTGCCTGTGGATTTAGGAATCCTAGCAGTTGAAATAAATTAAGAAAAAAAGGGGGAGTCTTTGTCACATTGTCAGAAGTTCCCATGTTTCTTAGTTGAAGTATTTTAACTTCCCATATTTACCTGGACCACCAACCTTTCATTCCTTGCAGAAGAGTCTCAGATCGATATGATAGATAAAGATAAAGCTTAGGATAAACGATTACCCTATAAGCTGATGGAAATTATAATTTCAATGTATAGCAGACACTAGGGGGTATAGTAAGCTCACAAGCATAATAAATTCATCGCTTATTTCCAATGATTGATTTGTATTCTGGTTTAATTAGCCATGAAAGAGTCCATTTTTTAAGTCTTCTTTGACTTTTCATTTTTATTTCTTTCACCACTGGCTGCTGTAGAAGCTAATCCTCAGCTGTCAAGTGAAGAAAATTTAAAGGGACTGTAAATAAAAACATTACCAATCATGAATGTGTTTTCATATATCAACCCTAGATCTCAAAGATTTTATAGATGGACTAAGACCTGTAATTCGATTGTGGAAGATCCTCTTAGTGTTACAATTAATGTTCATTAGAATCTGATCATTTACAAAGGTAACCTGCACAAACTGATATATTATGAACTTCCCCCCAAAACAGATGTTTTAAGATAGACACGGAACCTAGAATTTTCATGTTTCTACATTTTAAGTAACCATGATGTGACTTTAGGAGAGTTATATATTTATAGAACTCAGAAAAGAATAAAAGTTGATCCATAAAGTGGATGAGGGTCAGGGTGGGATAAGGGATTTGGGATGATGGACTGACAGCGGGAACGGTTTTGTTACTAAAATAACAAGCTCACAAATGCATCCAGAAAATTCACCGAGAGTGTCCGTGTTTATTTTAACTAGGCAGCACAAAAATGGGATCAGTGGGGACAATGGTGCGGGCCAGCTGTTGTTTTTCTTGAGGAGATCCCAGCTCTGTGTGCTCCAGGAGCCCTACTCGAGATGGCCATGCCGAGACAAATGTTCTGTCCACACTTTAAATGGCAACTGGTTATTAAACGACTCCCAATAGGGTGAACACTTGCTATTGACAATAAGGTAATATAAGGACCATGCAGAGCAATCAGGATGGGAATGGGAATGAAAAATCTTTAATCTGAAATTACAGCTGTCAGGGTTATATTATAAAACATGAAAGTTGCATCTGCAGTTAGAATTAATGTGTCCCCAAAGCCAAGTTTCTCATAAACTGCATCTTACAGATACATATTTTATAAATAGACTACCAGTCTTCTATAAATCAAAGAGAACTGTGGCCTATATTAGGGAATTAAAAGGGGTCATCTCTCCCAGCCATGGTATTTGTTGAGCAGCACAAGTCGGGGGGGGGGGAGGAGTAGAGTGTGAAATGAACATCGATTTCCAGAGTCTGGCAGCGAGGTTAGAAGTGTTAGTCCTGCACGGCAACACCCACTGGTCCTGGTACACGTACAAAGGACAGGAAGATGCTCTTCCTAAGAAGCTGTGAATGAAAAATGAGAACATTGGCAGGAAAATGGTGTTTCTAGAAAACTTAACTGCCCCCCACCATAAAATATTGGTGGACGTTTTTCTTTTTAAAAAATCTACTTTGGCCACTCACGGGGGACTCACATTCTTTTTAAAATAGTCATGGTTTAAACAAGATCATTTCAAAGCAGAAATACATAGAAAACTGTGCTAATAACGGCACATAAGCATGTTATGTTAAAGCCTCAGAAGAGTGTTAGAGATCATTTTTTAAAAGATTTTATTTTTTTAAGTAAGCATGTCTAGTACTGAAAGGTCTTATACTGCAAATCTCTGAGAACATGAAACACTTAGGTTCACAGTAGCTCACATCCCGTCTGTGTATTCGATGATGGCTCTCGCTTGGAGGACAGAAATAGCTCTCATGAGTGAGGTGTTGTCCTAACACTAATGCATACCTCATAGCGGTGAGCTCTGAACGGCTCTGTAGGCTTAGAAAAGATAAAAGATGCACTTTGCGGCAACTACTTAATGTGACATGTTTTCTTAAAATCAGAGAAATTCACAGGAGCAGCATGAGCACAGGCTGAGTGCCCATCCTGCAAGATGTATGTCGCCTATTGTATTATCTAGAGGAACCACACTTTAGGCTGTGATCATGCAAGTCCAACAATTGCCTACCAAAGAGGAGTCCAAGAATCCAGTCATTGTTTAGTCCACCGGGCTGGATGTCTCAGCTGGTCTTCAGTGTATACTGGGATCTTACAGAAGTCGGCTCTAATGCTAGTGAACTAGGAATGGACTTGCCAACAAAAGCAAGAGCAAGCAAACCAACAAATAGCAAGTCCTTTGGGTAAACTGCCATCAGAAGCTGTGGACTAGATCAAATGTGGATTTTCCCACCTCAAAAGACCTGGGTTAAAGGTGATTCTTCCCACTTCAAGTGATTTAATTTAGAAAAATTCCTCACAGACTTGGGTTTTAGTTCATTTCAGGTGTGGTCAAGTTGACACCAAGAAAAGCCATTACACCTATCCTGGTAAAGCATCTGAAATTTGTTACAACCATGTGCAGTCAGGTGGGATGATTTTCTGAAAGCCTGGAAGAAAAACTCACTTTAAGCAAGCACCCCCTCTCCCTTGGTAGTGACTGTCCTCCAAAAGCAAGGGATGTCTGTCTTCACCTTATTATTATTGGTGTTAACCTGAAAGACAAGATGGGTAAAGAGTGAGTGCAGACCGATAACATGCTTTGTGATGATTTATCAGAGAATTAGCTTACTGTAGTTAATGCAAATCATCTTCCATTTCCAGGGTGAGCAACTGCCAAAGCTATTTCCCAAGCTAGTGAGATCTGGGAGTACAAGTACTCTCATGGAAAGAGTAGGTTTTCTTCGTATCTGAGGTTTACAGACTGGGCATGCGATTCCATCCATCAAAAGACACCATTGCCTATTCAAGTGCACTGGTTGCTATGAATAGCAATTTTTCTCCCACTATGTCTCACCTATGTCTCACCATAGTACTCTGACTTTGTCTCTCTTCTATGGTACTTAGCCTTAGTTTCTTATGCATTTATGACCTCCAGAATATATCATCTTAAGGGCTTTGCCGTTCACCAACCTGCTTTCACCAGTGTGAAATGTAGCAGCCCACCTATATGGGGAATGGAGGAGAGAGCAAAGAACACAACCCGAGCCTACAATATTATATGCAAAGGGCTCAGAGTGACTCTAGCACAGAGTTCCATATGAGATGGAACTGCAGATCAACGCTCCAGCGAATGATCCGATACTGACCCAAACACTTAGTTAGTAAACATCACGCTAGATACATGTTTGTGAGCTGTCGCATTTTCATAATTTGATAAGCCTGAATTTGAGTGCAAAACTTTTTATATTAATAGAATGAATGATTCAAATTAAAACAAAACCTTTAGTTGTAAACATCTTCTATTTACAGGAATTAACATTGATCCCCGAGAAGCCCCATAGTGATTCTGTAGGTAGTGACGGGGATATAGGCACAGTCAGCAGACAATGGGGTTTCCTTAATCATTTAGGGACCCTGGATCAAATCAATGTAGGATTCATGACTTCAACACAGAAAACAATTTCAGTACTATCCAGTATGAGGTAGAGTGTGAATTTCATTAAAATATAAATGCACTCAAGAAAAGAATAAGAGAATGCCCAAGAGCATAGACATGGACATCTCAAATAGTAATTCATTGAAAAGACATTTTAAACAGACTGGAAGCACAGGGGTTAATAAAAGAGAGAATTGCTAAAGAATGAGATGTCTGCAGGGTGGATGTGGGTTTCTTAAGAGTGAGTCCCATTGAAGTGTCTTAGCTATATATGCCATTTTGATGGCTCTCAATTTGTACCTCGAAGGGTTGCCCCAAAAAAACAAAACTATTTTTCCTCTCTCTCTTCAATAAGTGAAAGTATAGGGTTGTTCTGGAGGTATCTTAGATAGAATTATAACCTAATAACATGAATCCAGGAGTCATTAGGGTTTCACAAATCGGTACACCTTCTTAATTGAGGGGGAAAGGAGTTTCTGGTGAGATATTTAGTAAATCACAGCTTTATAATAAAGAAGAGGTAAGGCTTGAAGCAAGTATTGCTAATAGTGTTTGACTTCTTGATTTTCAGCTGTCTAGAGGCTTCAAACAGACCCTGTGGTGCAGCTCTTCTTTCCTGTTTCATGTCCCCATTTCGGTCACATCGATAACTCAGCAAGGAAAGAATGTAAACCTGGACATGAATCCATCATTGTAGAAGAATGAAAATTGCCTCCTTACATTCTAAAGCCTATAGAGGTAAAAAGAGAGAAAATGGTGGGAAGATAACAGAGGAGTGATAAGGAAACAAACAAGAAAACAGATGCTATAAAAATGATCAGGAGTACAAATTCCTCTCAGACGCTTTAACCATCCATGGCTAGCATGGCTACATACCAGCAGATCTGAGGTGCAGACTTAAAGTCCCCCAAATATAAGCATTAGGAGATAATTTTTTTTTGTTTTATATCTGACCTTTAGGCTTATGGGGTAAAATGGGAAAAAAGTAACTCAAAACAATGGACAAGTTGTTAGTATTCAGGCATCTGTACTGGCCTGCCCTTGGGGTCCTAACGGGATATGTACTCAGGTGCATTCGCTAAGAGCACCTCCTGTGCACATTTGCTATATTCCCTTTTAAAAGGTGGACCATGCCCACCTCCCATCTCTCTCTCTCTCTCTCTCTCTCTCTCTCTCTCTCTCTCTCTCTCTCTCTCTCTCTCTCTCCTTCCCTCTTTCTTTCTTTTTATTTCTTTCTCTCTTTCTCTGTCCCTTTCTCCCCCCCCTTTCTCTTCAGATACTCTTTCCCCAGGGACCAATCTCTGCCCCCCCCCGTCCCCTTTTCTGCTCCTTCTTTATCCTCTTTCAATAAACCTCCCATCTTTCATGTGAGCCCTGTTGCATAGTCTGATTTCTTTTCGTGGCCTTTTTAAATAAATTACAACACGAGTACCTTTGAATTTGGTTGTCACCCCGAACATGCCTGATCTTGTCTAAATTTGGTTACCAAACTATCCACACTCTACCCAGTATGCAAATAATGAAGAAAAGGAATGTCACTGATATAATCCTGCTTAATAGTGTCATGTGATCAATCACAATTAACAAAAATGAAAGCTACTATTTGCCCTCATCATCTTTCCATAAATAAAAGAGTATTTGACAGTTTAGTTCTCCAAGTTAAGAACATTGAAATATTTTCTTCCATTCAAAATATGATTGCAAAAATATGGTACCATATTTGTTTTCTAGTATGTATTGGAATACTATCTGCAGTGCATATGCTTTTATATAAAGTCTGTCATATCATATATATTTGTTATAATATAAAGTAAATGAAACTAGAAATTTTAGTTTTTATCAATATCTAAAATACACTTGTACAAAATTATGTGGTTGAAAATACAAGTGATGGACACTGAGTTGACAAAGAAAATAAAGGCCTGCACCTCAAGCATGAGGAGGAGCTCAGATCTCCAGCACCAGCTTTCTAAAAATCTGTATATTGTATCTGAAGCATATGATGCTTTCATCCATGGAGTTTTAACATCTCAGTCTGGTGATAAAACAAGAGCAACTGCAGTAGCCCTTATTGTTTTGGGTGTCTATGTGAGATTCCTGGCCAGTAACTTATAGGGAAATATTTTCGACCTGGCACTGGGATTTATGTTTAAAATTCTATGGCTTCTTGGAGTAGCATTTTCTTTTCATACAGGCAAATGTATGAAAAGAACATTTTGAACATTTGAAATGTCTACTTGAACATTTTTCAAAATTAATTATATCTTTCAGTTATCTTCTAATGTAGTGGGCTTCTAGGTGGCTTTTTACTATATCCTTAGTGTTGCCTGGCCCTCTATGGATCTCTGACTTTCCCGATTCCCTTGCTTCATTCCTCTTAAACGTTTCCAGTTGCAGGAATCACATGCCTCTTTTATATCACACATGTTTTAATATCTATAAAGTTTTTTATTCCTCCCACCGAGGCACTAGACTCCAGCCTTAGAATTAGGCAGCCAGGGTCTCTATGCAACGTGGTAGTGAATGCAATGCAATTTTTGCTGGCATTCTTGACTCTGAATGTCAGACTCCACATTCTCAGCCTTAAAACAGAGTCTTGCACCAATGGCTCTCCTATGGGGAGTCCATACCTTCAGTCCGACAATGGTTGCACCAGTGACTTTTTATTCTAACACCTCCAGTGTCTTGAACCAAGAATATACTGTGTCTCCCAGGGTCTCCATTCTGCAGACAGCCATTGTAAGTCTGTTCAGCATTGTTCTGGTTACGTGAGTCAATTTATTCAATCCCAATATACATAGTCTGCTTTCTTTCCTAGGAGAGCCTAATCTATGAATATATATATTCATAGGTTATATGAATATATATATATATATATATATATATCCACATTTTTGTTCCTACTTAATAATATAATTTGAGTCATTTTGACTATTAAAACAAAACATTTGTGAAACAAAGTACAATGGTGCCTACCTGTCATCTTAGTGCTTCAGAAGCAGAGCTGGAAGGATTATGAGTTCAAAGCCTAAAGGTTGCTACAAAGGTTGGTGACGTATCTCAATGGTTGCCTAGCAATAAGCCTAGAGTTTGAAGGAAAGTATGAACAGATGTCTGTGTAAATGCTTGTTTATTTTTGGAATCAATGATTAAAACAGACGACAAAGTAACCAGTTTATAGTCCTGGGGAATCGTGGCCTGCAATTTCACTTCAAACTATGTCTTTACACCAAATAAATGGCAGATGAAGGGTTGCACAGCTGGAGGCTTCATGGTCGCAGCTCATGACACATTTTGATTGTCTGAGTTTAAATGCTCATTTTATTACTAGAATAAGTTTAACATGAATTAAAACTGATTAGTCAGTTGATCCATAGCTGCAGATGATCATGTTTTGGCCAGAATGACTTCATTCTCTCTTATCCAAATCCCATCCCGGTTTAGTTACTTTCAAGACTATAAATGCTCTAAAATCCCCTTTTACAAGAAAGATACAGAAAACAGGCATACATATTTCTATAGACAGTTAGAATTCTTCCAAGTTCCTATGTACTTGGCTTCTGGTAGAACTAAGCATCTACTCTTATTTTCTCTTTTCTTTGAACTACGGTAGTACTCTCTCCTCCTAGCTGATTAAAAAAAAATCCTCTGTTGGTTATAAATCCAAGTCGTTAAAACTCTGAATCAGATGGACTTTAAAGTCGGGGATATACAGTGGGCATTCCTACTGACTAGTCCTAAGCAGGCAAAGGCATGCATGGTTTGCAGAGTTTGCTCAGACAAGAGCTCTTCATTTCTCTGCTGATTAAGAACAGAAGACCCACTGTCCACAGAGGAAGATGGCAGGGGCTCAGTCCTATACAGAGTCCTAACCTATCTGTCTCATGTCCTCAGCTTCCGAAAATGAGCTGGATGGCATATCAAAGGTCTTCCAAATTGAAGGAGATTGGGATTCTCTAAGTATTTTTTTAATGGCAACAATAACTAAATAAAAAACTGTGCCCTATTGCCTCAGTATATGTCTTAAATAGTCCTCCTTGTATGCTACTACATAACCCTAACACTCCATCTCAAGGATAAAACAGAGGTCATTAAAGTATTTATTTCAATGCCCACTGTCTTAGCTAAGGTTTCTACTGCTGTGAAGAGACACCATGACCACAACATGGCTTACAAAGCAAAAGATTTCATTGGGGCTGCCTTACAGTTTCAGAGGTTAAGGCCATTATCATCATGCAAGAATCATGGCATCATGCCGGTGGACATGGTGCTGGAGAGATAGCTGAGAGTTCTACATCTTGATCCACAGGCAAGGGGAAATGAACTGAGACACACTTCCTCCAACAAGGCCACACCTCCTGAATGGTGCGACTCAAAATGAGCTTATGGGGAATGGCATTCGAACTCACACATCCACCAAATGTATAGCATCTTCTTTCTCAAATTCTGTTTTTTCTTTTTTTAAAGGTCTGTCTCTCTAATCATGTCTAAGCTTTTGCTGAGGAACCATGGGGATCCAGAATCCCCTCAAAGTTTTATCTTCTCCATGAGCAGCAAAATACAGTTGCATGTGAGAGTAAAATTCTAGTCTTTTATAGCAAGTAGACGGACTACTTTTCATAAAAATTAATCTCATTTTTCAAAATACTTAGAAGATTTTGAATGTTCCCAACACAAAGAAAGCAGAAGTTTGAGTAGATGGAGATCCCAATTATTTAAGAACTGTCACCGTAGATGTGTTGAAGTGCCATACTGTACCACTCAAACATGTACCATTCTTGTTTCAGTTTTAAAAGTTCAATAATTCCAGCCTTAGAATTGCCATGCAGGTTGTACTAGTGGGATGGGTCAAGTTTTCAGGAACACTACATTAATAGAGCCATGGCCGTGTCTTAAAAGAGAAAGCCACTAATTCATTAGTTCTCGATATTCCTCCAGAAATATTTTGGTTATCAACTCCATGGTTATACCCACAATAACGTATCTCTAGACAGGTTATGCAGCCACAAAGCAACCATTAAACGCTACTTGCACATGAGCATACAGTTTCACTGTTCATAAAATATTTTCTTAGTTATTTAACTCATATGATTTATGATATGCATACTAATACAGAAATGCATGAGATAATTATAAATACACAAATATAGTATTTTAAGTTTTAATATCCAAAACTTTGCATTGATGAGTTTCATAAAGAAAACTCTGGAGACCCAACCTGCTGAATAGGCAATCTTTGAGAGTGGGAAAGAGAAGAAACGCTCTCTCTGGCAGAGAACCATATAAGAATGTGGAACTCAGGTGCTAGGTCTCCAGAGCAAGAAACCGAGCTTTGGCCTGACTGCAGGGACACAGATGGAAGTTGATGTGAGGCTTAGTCAGGGTGAGATCCATGGAGCCTCTAGGAAATAGAAAGAGTGAGTTGCTCCCAAAGGAGCAGCAAGACACTTTAACCCACCACAAGTTAACTCTACAAAAACCTATGATGACTTTTCTGTTTGTTTGGTTTTTATTTTGTTGGACTTGATACCATGACTTAAAGACAACCTTGTGAGAGAATCCCCCAGTTCAAATTCATTTTCAAGTTACCCTATACACATATTACACATACTGCCCAAAGTATGATAAATAAAGCACATTAATATCTCTCTCCTGCCAACAATTTCTGAACATTCATACCACTTATTTAATTAAGAACTTACATATGGTATAAAACAATTAAGGTCAGATTCTATGACCAAACTATAATAATGAACATTAAAGAAATTTACAATTTAGATAATGTAAACAGTTATTCACATAAATAATATTTTTAAATGTAAAAGAAGGTTCACATTATAAATGAAACATTGGTTTTGTCTATGTTGTTGGGAGCCAAAAATATGGTGACCATTACACTTTAATCGAAAGGCAAACTGTGGTTCCACATGCTGCAAATTCAATTAGGTAACAAACTAATTAAATATAACTTTTCCAATGAAAATATTAAAATGTGGTAATAGTATTTTTAGGTCACAAAGTGGAAAAATATATTAAAATAAAGAATATCCTTTAATTCTGCAGAACGCTTTCATTGAAATACTCACTGAATTGCAATTCTTATTGCGGATACTATATATTTGTTCTATTTTACTAGGGGGCAAAACCACTCTTCTTTTCAACTTCTTGTACCACCATGGCTGACAAGCACAAACAGTTTGAAAGCCATGCCCAGCAGAAACCACTGTGGTTTGAGAACTTCCTAGTCATCTTATATTTGGAAGAGAGGGACAGTGATTCTGAATGACATGCATGCAAGAAATAGCAAGGAGGATGTTCAAGTAATAAAATGCCCCCAAATGAGCAATCACCATGAAGTCATTCATCTAAGAAAAACAAACCTTGGATTTGCAAAACATATTTTGTCATTTTCCATAGAGGACCACCCATCAGCTCTGTCCCAAAAGTCACTCCCCAAATAACCACATAGAAATTTAATATTAACTATAAATGCTCAGCCAATAGCTTAGGCTTGTTTCTAACTAGCTCTTACAACTTTAAATTAACCCATTTCTATTCATCTATGTGCTGCCTCGAGGCTATTTACCTCATCTATGTACTTCCTATGCTGCTTGCTCTACAATTCATGGCGTATTCTCCAACTCCATCCTTCTCCTCTGTGCTTGAAAATCCTACCCAGCCACCGGCCAATCAGCTTTTTATTAACAATGAGAGCAACATCTCTTCAAAGTACAGAAGAATTATTCCACAACAGAAAATAGCTGCTTTCCCCAACACTGCTAAACAGAATCCAGTTCAGTTAATTTATCTTAGTATAAGTTTCATTGCTGAATATAGAAAAGCATGAAAAGCAACTTTAAGTTGATAACAAGAAATAGTGCCTTGATACAGGTGAAAGAGAAGCCTTTCTATAGAGGGAAATCCAAGTGAATTATATCATGCTCCCCCAAGTTGAACACTCACAAAGAAAAATACATTCTCATTTACTATAATACCAACCCTACAAACAGACTAGCGGACAACCAGAGCTGTCTCATCAAATTGTGAGTATAGCCAAGCATTCTGCGCTGTTAAACAACAAAAGAATGCAAATACAAATCTCATACTCAGACTGAAAAAGACAAAAAGGAATATGGTCACAAACAGATGAAAGACTATTGATGAGTTTCTGAAAGTAAATGGATGGTGGTAAAGTTTGAGCTTGGGATGCACCATTAGAGACAGCAAAGAAGATATGAACACCCAGAGACAAAGCTGCACGTGTGCACGTGAACGCACAACACAAATACATGCTAAATACTTACACATACAAACTGTCAGCTTGCAACATAGTTGAAATTTGAAATAATGTTGGTCTAGGTCTAACCCTCAGCCTAATGACAAATTTTAAGCAATCTGCCAGGCAAGAATTATGCAAATTGAACTCGTCCAAGTAAGGTTCTGAACCTAATAAAAAGTGGAACCTGATCCAATTTTGATTTGGGCACCTTTCCTGTGTCAGCTCTGCTAAGGTCACTGACCTATTGCAAATAGCACTGGTGAACTGCTTCTTCACATTGGGGATGAAAAGGAGAAGTGTGGACATGGGATAAAGAGTCCATCTCTTTGGCTTTGGACTCTTTGGGTACTGTGTGACTCAGAGGTACCTCAAAAATAAGGGAAAGAAATCTTTCAAATTTCTTTCTTTTACACAATGGAGTACTACACAGCAGAAAAAAATAATGACACCTTGAAATTTGCAGACAAATAGATTGATCTAGAAAACATCATATTGAGTGAGGTAACCCAGACCTCATATATACTCACTTATAAGTGGCTTTTAGACATAAAGCAAAGAAAACCAGCCTACAACTCACAATCCTTAAGAACCTAGACAACAATGAGAACCCTAAGTGAGACATACATGAATCTAATGTACATGGGAAGTAGAAAAAGGCAAGATCTCCTGAGTAAATTAGGAGCTTGGGGACCATGGGGAGGGGAGAGGCAGGGAGGAGAACAGAGAAAAATGTATAGTTCAATAAAATTAGTAAAAAAAATTAAAAAATAACAACAACAACAAAAAAAAAAAACAAATATCCTTTGTCTCTCAGATACAGGTGGCAGAACCTAAACCTGATAGCATTTATAAAGGCTGTGTTTGAAGGCATATCTCTGGCTAAGTAGGGTTTCGAAAGCTGATCTTATGACATTGATCTTTTGGACTTTTAGTTTTTGTTTTTCAAAACTAATTCTTGTTTATAATCATCCTGTTCAGAGGGCAGTAGTATTTGTTCCTGACTAACATGTGAAAACTATTTTAAATAATCTTTTCCAACTTTCCACAGAATACCCTCCAAGGATTCCAGGGATGAGAAATTCAGGCTATCTGGTGAGTATCTTATTTTCTGTTATTTTCTTTTCAAATGGGCTAGTCTAGACAGTTTCACCACTGGCTGGTTGTAGCAGGTTCTGGGATCAGCAGTCTCAGGTGGCATGTCTAAGTTCCTTCCAGAGAAGGTCCAAGGAGGCCCTGAGTGCTGGTGGGTGAAGAAGGTACTGCACTTTAAATAGGCGTGCCCAATTTTCCATGGAAAAATGGCTCCAGAACACAGTCCATGATCTGAACGTACTTCCTCCATCCATATTTTGAGGAATCAGATGGAATGGAAAGAAATTAATTTTTCATATGAATTAAAGATGACTCTAACAATATGTTTCTTCCCAAGGTTAATAAACAGGAAAAGGCAAGTGATTAAGATGTGACTGTAATTATTACTCGATTTACTTCAGACTGCTACATAAAGCCACAAAAGGACTATCGTTACAGGCATCCTTTTTAATGTCAATCTCGTTTTTTTAAAAAAAAATTACCCAGGGTTTTCTAATAAGTGGTCTAAGCTTATTCAAGTTTAAAGTGGCATCATAAAACTGATGGCATGTTTTTACCATTTAATAATAATAAATATAATAAGATTAAAAGGAACCTTCTAGTCTTGAGCTATTGTTTTACATCATTAGTAAATGTTCAAAACCACAAAGCAGACCCACAATTACAAATGAAAAAATAAAAGCAATTTTACATTAAAATGAAGATTGCCATATAGGAACTCTGTGGTTCTGCACAGATTGCAATTATTTACAAGCTTACGAGAATATTCATTATTGACCACTACTAGTAAAGCACACTACTTTACTCAATTCTGTATATTTTTAGAGAACTGATTTCTTTGAGATCACTATTGGTTAAGCAATAGAACCACAAAAATACCAATAATGTAATTTCCTATAGTCTACTTTATTTCCTAATCTACACAGATATTCAAACACAGTTCACCAAAAGGTAAAAATAACAAAGGGACAAACATCCCCAAATACTTGTTTCTATCAATATTTCTGTTCTCATTTTCTTTGGTTTAGTTACAAATTTTTGCTGTTCGAAAGAGTGGCCCATGAGCGCACTGACGACAGTAACTTGGCATAGGAGGCAGAGACTGAAGTCTTGACCCACATGTTGGGCAGGTTGAGTGAATGGTAAAGATCACATATTCTGAAATGTGCATGCCTAATTTTGAAACTTGGTTCCATCAGTGGTAGATTGGTGACTTTGAGAATGAATTTAATCTTTCAGGGCCTCTTTTCGGTTCCCTATGAAAATGAGAGAAATTATAATATCCACTTCATTAGGATGCTGTAAGCTTACATACTTTTAGCGCATTTCTTGAATTTTCCACATGGCAATAAATAATCCATTTGCATATAGGTATGTGTGCACTTGCTGTAGCCTCCAAGCATTTAAGTTTTTCTGTAGCACTCCTTATTTGGACATTTCTCACCCCACCCTTTCCCTTCAAGGTAGTTAATCCTACATTGATTGCATCTGTATTTAACATGTACTAACTTTCCTTCTCATTTATCCCCTTAAAATACACACTGTGGCATCCCTTTGGATGATGATTATATGGTATTAGGTATTATATTGTGGTGGGCATTATAAAAGACTCCTTAGAATAGGTTACATGCAAATATCATGCCATTTTTAGAAGGAACGTGAGCTTCCTTAGGTTTTAGTACTAGGAAGACTTATACTGCTAACAGCACAATATATACTTAAAAATTAAGCCTTTCCCAACTTAAATTGGTGACTACTGTAATTAACATCATTTTTGTAGATAAAGAATTAATCTCTTACACATATTGGTGGACAATAGTTTCATTATCACTGTTATGGGCTATATTATTAAAGCTATTTATCCTTGTTGCCAAATCCATTTTCTCATCTTTAAGATGAGTTAAATCCCTCCCTCTAGGGGTTGTGACCAGAATTGAAAGATCTAAGTCAAGTCAATACTTGGCAAGGTCCATGGCTCATAGGAGGCACTCAGCATCCACCAGTAATTCTCAGCAGTGGAGATGATCACAGTAAAAGGACCACAGTGGATGCTCAAGCATGCGATTGTCGCTCATTTTATTATCATTTCCTTCTCCCATTACGCATAAAGAGAATTATAAGCTAGAAAGGACTACATCACTTTGCAGAATATGAAATATGCATGAAAGGAGCCCTCTCCAGCACCGGCTACCTCTGAAGTGACATGTGTTCCTTTTGTCATGCTGTGTCACAGATCCCCATGATCTGGCCCGCTAGCTTGTGGAAACACAGCATGCACAGTAGGTAGGAATAATGACAGCAACATTATCCAGATTCATACAAACACTTCCCATCGGGTGGCTCTGGCTTACTGGCACCCTCTCCATTACATCAGCTTTCTTGTCCTATCCTTATTGGAGAATAACGAAAAATTCGACACTGCCATAGAAAGAAAGCCCTCTGTGCCAGACTCTACCCATGCTTGGCAATGCCTCCAGCACCAACCCATTTCTCTAAGAAAATAGAATGGCAAATCCAATTTTTAAGACAAAACCACTGCAGTGTGGCCCCAAATGCACATAAGAATTCTAGTCATCCTATGTCTAGTTAGCATACAGTAACTGTACAAAAGAATGCAGTTCCTGTGCATTTTCATGGAGACAGTGTGCTTTGATGGTCTTTATTCCCCACAGCCCCTTATTGCCAGCTTTCTCCTGAAACACTTCTCCCCTTCTACTCGGTATTCCCTTTCTACTTCCAGGTCTTTTTTTTTTCTTTTCAAATCTCAATTCCATATATGAGAGAAAGCATGAGTTACTTGGTTACTTTCAATTTTCTTCACCCATGATTAGAGATGTAGAATGAAAAGAGACAGAGAGTCAGAGAGAGGGGCATATAACAATGGAAAAATATGCTATGAATTTGGAAGACGGCAAAGAGGAGTATACGGTGGACTTGGAGGGAGGAAAGGAGAGGGGAAATTATGTTATTATAATATCAAGATTTTTTTTAATTAGGCTGTTGCCACTTTCTGTGGGCTCAGCCCCAGGATGCTAAGAGTCTGTATCTCAAGTTGCACTCTGAATAGAGGCTCACGGTAATCTTTGGGCTAAACTCTGGCTCGGAGAAACATCAGACAGAAGGAAACAGTAAAAGGATGAGCCTGCTTCACTTACAAAATCATAAGCTCAACTCACTGTGATGTACAAAAGTGTAAAGATCTATAGTCCGTATTGTGTAAGTAAGCAATTCAAATGAAATTTGTGTGCCTTTCTTCCAAGGGAGACATAGGGTCTTGATAGTTTCACATAAAAATTCAATTTTTTCTTTTACTTTCTGCTAGTTTTATTGATAAAACCAAGTATCTTTCTTAATTTTCATATCTTCTTATTTAATTAGGTGAAAAGTAGGGTGGGAAATTGTACTGGATGTTGACTAATCTGGTATATTGTCTTAAGCAAAATGGTTTTTTACATGATGATTTTTTTTACCCATCCATGGCCTATTTTGAAATATATACCTACTTTCCAGTGGCATGAACATAGAACTGCTTAGAAATCAGAGAAAATGACCTCTACCCAATAAATGCCACTAAATCTCTGCACACAGATAACAAGGGAATTGATGGTGTCACCAACAGAAACTGAGAACTAGCAGCATGATATTTGTGTTCAAGGAAACAATTTTGATTTTAGCAAAACTGCATTTGGAAGAATGGCAGAACATGGCATGAGACGTTAGAGAGGAAACTGCCATGTGTGGAAAGAGAAAGGTTCTAAATGAACCTTGAGTAATCATCAGGTGTTAACTTCTTAATTGTTAAAAGATGATTTGGTCTGGGAGTGGGTGATTGTGTGCACCTGCCATCCAATGTACTCTGGAGGCTGAGGCAGGAAGAGTCCAGGTTCAGGGTCTTCCTAGGATATAATATGAGCTCAGGACCAGCATTAGCGACTCCATGATACCTACATCCAAACTAGAACTTAAACACACACACTTAAGCGCATGCAGGTTATTTTATGATACATTGTCAAGTTATATATTAGATACATCAGACCAAGTAATGTCTACCAATAAAGTACATGTTGAAACCTTTTCTACTTTAATTACAGTACAATCACGTGTTCAAAAGGGTGTCACAGAATAATTTGTCCTGCACATCTGAGCCTGAGACCAGCTCTTGGGTTCCTACTCTGGAACTGTGTGCAGCAATTAAAACTCATTTTGCTGCTGGTTCACGTGCACATCAGTCTTGTATCCTAAGCCAAGGAAGTCCCTGCTCATATTCCCCATAGTCCTCTCTGACTGACTTTGTCTTTACGGGTCTCACCATCTCTTAAGCACCTCTATTGTCATGTTAGACCTATGAGATGATCACACCTCATAACCTACTAAATTAATTTCTACATAGAGTACATATAAAACCTAGGGGGCACTCTTTCACACATAATTCTGGTATATGCAAGTCTGGTCACCAATCTTCATTTCTATTGTGCAAAACGCAGCAAAAAAAAAAGTAACTTGAACTTTAAAACCAATGTGTGTTAGAAGATAATAAAAAAATAAATGAATCAACACAAAGAAACTCATAAAAATCCTTTGTTTTGCATATGAACTTGGTACATATTCCTTTACATCAGGAAAGGAAAGCATTAATTTACCGTGTGAGTATGTATGTACCACATATATAATATAAATATAATAAAATGTTTTTGAGTTTTCATATTTTTTTTAAAAATGTAAAATTCTCATCTTTCAAAATACACCATTTGTTATACGTTTTAAAAGGTGTGTTTATTTTTATAATCACTTTACAACTGTTTTGTTTGCGTATATATGTGTGCTACATGCATGCCTGGTATCGCTAGAGACCAGAAGAGGATGCTGGTTTTCCAGGACATAGAATTACATACAGTAGTGAGTTGTCTGCTGTGGGTGTTTGGAATGGAACCAGGATTACTTGCAAAAACGGGAAGTGCTCTTAACCACTTCCATCTTGCCAGCTCCTGTCATGTAATTTTAAAGTAGACTGTGAGAAGTGAAAAGATAGCTCAGATGCTAAGGGCACTCACTACTCTTGCTGGGGACCTCGGTTTGGTTCCCAGAAACTGCACTCGGTATTTCCCAACCATGTGTAACTCCAACCCCAAAGGAAAACTTGCTCTTGGACCTCTGTGGGCAACTGCATGCATTTGGTGCACATATACATAAATAAAAATAATAAATAAGTATTTGTAAAGATATTATGAAACTTCTATTCAACAGTCTCATTGAAAAGACCTAGGTAGAATGGCCCCCCATGACACACTATATTATTTTGACTTTCTTTGATAAATGTTCCTAAGTACAGTGTTTTGAGTTATTATTGGAAAAGCCATAGAATATATATACTTGCATAAATGCATATATAGCAAATGCAGGGTTACTGTGTGAATATAATGTGGGTTTCTGTATTCTATAATATGAAACATTACTAAAGCTAACCCTTATTATGAAAATGAAGCTATGTGTTAGCTGCTGTTTGCTGCTGTGAGTTTGTAGTTTCTGAATGCTCATGCAGCAGAAGAAACAGACTCCCTTTGAGACCTGTAGAGAATCTTCTGCAGTGAAACAGACTCCCTTTGAGACCTGTAGAGAATCTTCTGCAGTGAATCTGGGGAAAAGAACAAGCATTTCAAATTTCTACAAGTTTCAAATTTCTATAAATACACCAAGTGATTCTAGGATGTGTAGGCCTCACACATCCGTTTCAAAAACTATCTTAGGGAGTTCTGTAAAGATTTATAAACTATAATGAGTATTCTAGAATTAAGATAATTATTGTGTTAAAGTGACTATGTTAAGCCATTTCTTTGAGATTCATCTACATCTTCACAAATATAAATTCAAAATAATATATTGAATAATAGGAAGATATATAACACACTAAAAAAATTAAATTTGAAGATTTTGTGTTCTGGCAAAAGTTTTGCACCATTTGAACATGGAGGTGCATACCTTTAATCCGAGAACTCAGGAGAGAGAGGCAGGAAGCTCCGGGAATTTGAGGCTAGGTTGGTCTACATAGAGAGATCCAGGACATCCAGGGCTACATAGAGAAACTCAATAACAAAAACAATAATTTATTTTGATAGAGTTCTTAAGTCTACTAGTTGATATTGAGGTTTTGAGTATTCTATTAGCACTAAATATACTTTGTAAATTCAAACAAAACAAAACATCTCCTTGCAACCTATCTAAAAGTACTTAGTGTTACTTGAGAGTCAAGATGTTTTTTGGAGGTTGATCCATGGAGGTGGGGACATTGAGTGGAGTGGACAAATGCAAGCATTAAAGGTCCAAGGTCTCTTCTTTCCCCAATTTTCCTTTACACAACTCCCCCTCCATAATGCATTCTTTATGGAAATCCTATATAGTGATATATATATACACATATATGTAGTGATTATACATGCATGCATGTACACACACATATGTGTGTGTGTATATATATATATACAGTCCTGGGCCTGCCTCAGTATTAAAAACTGTTCTATAAGGAATAAGCCATCATCATAGATGAATATTTAGAAACCAAGTTTAAGAAGATTAAGAAAAATCTTGTGTACAAACAAGATTTTTTTAATGTCAGGGTAGCTTTGTTTTGAAAAGCAATTGTTCCAGTTTCTCCAAGCAAGTAGGGCAAAAGTGTTAAAAGCTTATATGTAATTTCACTATAAGCATTATGAATCTTATAAAATCCTTATTGTTTCAATTAAATTCGAGAAAAATACCCCATGCAACTAAATTACCAAGAAAATCAATTACCAATAAACCGACATCCTATTTGTATTATAGTGTGCCCTTTAAATAATCAAATGTTCTTCCATAAGCTTTAGCTTATTTCCCCAAAAGAGTTGACATGGCATTTTGTCTCATATTTGGAAGCTATCTTTTGCTGTTAATTTGCATTAAACAAACAACAAAAAGACAAGAAAATCAAAGGCAGTACCCCTATATGGTCCTCCCACACATCTTCAGCTGTGTGAGCAAACAGTTAAAACATGCAAATCCAGTTTGGAGGAAATTCGACATCTCTATTATAGATGAAAGGTAAACAAAGCAGATGAAGGATTAGTGCAATTCCAAATTTAAGATATTGCTCTCAGTGACTTATAATAAAGTGGTGTTGCATACGGTGGCATGTTTTAGATGACATTTCAATTGTACGAGCAATTTGCATTCTATCTGACATTAAATAACGTTCTTGGTATTATGAATTCCAGCAGCATCCCCATCTCCACAGCATAAAGATATGAACTATGAGGCACATCTTAATGAAGGGAGTAAGTTTTCCTGTCAATCTGCAATGTGAGACAAGGCAGTACCTGGGCTAAAACGCCAGCAACATTATTGTGAGTTGGCCACTCCTGGCATAGTACAAATCTTCAGTTAAGGCATTCTTCTTATTAAATAAAGATCTATAACTGAACACATGTATCTGTAATATCACTACAATCCAAAGAAAATTAAAAGACAGATTATGTCCAGGATATTACATGCATCACCACAGAGCACTGCTAGAATCTGGTATGCTCTTGTTGCTAAGATACCTGGCTAATGCCACGGAAACAAGCCCCTCTCACTAATCTAGTACAATCCATGCATGCTTCCACATATTTTGGCAGGAGAAAGTAGGAGTCCACTGACAATGGTTTGGGATATTACTAGCCAGTGTTCCTGAATTTATACATTTTTTATCTCTTTCTGGTAAGCTTCAACAATCTTAGTGAAATAAGAAATGTAACACTCTGTTAATGGCATTTGGTTGCTTTCTGCCATTTAAAACAAGTAAGATTACCTTTTATCCTTCTGCATAGTCAATAAAAGTTGTTTAAAAAGGTAATTATTTAAGTGATTTTGGTTGCAAAATTGTGGGGCTCCCCAAAATGATCCCCCTTAATCTTTGCGATTTCTATTGTTATGTGCACATAAATGACTAACTGCGTTTTTTCTCTTTATTGCTTTTCTCAAGGAGAATGAGATATGCTGGTTTCCCTGGGTGCATGCTGAATAAAAAATCAGGCTACTAAAATGAGATACTTTGATCAGAAATCGCTTACAAATCTCATATGCATAAGGCTGACTTGTAACAATGTATCCTAAAATTTTTTATTTAATCGGTTAAGAAAAATATATACATATTTGGGAAAAGAAAATTAGCACTAATGCACAAAATTCCAAAATGAAAATGGCTATTTTGAGGCTACCCTTTGTGTAAAATGCACATGGTTTTCCACCTCCAGAAGTGTGGTTTTAGTTGTTATTTTAAAACAGGGTGCCTTTTCTTAAAAACAAACTAAGCAATTTTTTTTCTACTGAAAAACAATCAAGCAAATTTTATGTTGAATGTATCTTTTCTCTGCAGTGCAATATGAGCTGCAGACCAGCAGTGCCATTGAGCTCAAGTTATGATAACAATAACTTTTGCAGATGTTCAGAGCTGTCAAATATTATTCTCTAAAATGTCAGAGAATGTGATAAAAAGTAAACCAGAAAAAAATTATTCTAAAGCAATTGGTTGAAGTCAAGAAGGCGAGGGAAGGTCAAACATTAATCCTTACCCATAAACAGTGAATGAACTATAGAGAAATCATAGCTACATTGATTTTCTTAAAAGAGGAGATAACTGTGTACTGCATAGGTGGACACACAAGAGTGTGGACGCTTATACATGTGCTGGTGACCGAATGAACAGTGGACATCTCAAAGGTGCACACTGATTTAAGAAAAAGCTTCCATTTTTATTAGCAGTGACGACCTTTCTTTGACAATAATAAACCCATGTTATTGAAATTTGCATGATGCACACTCTTCTGTTTTCCGGTCCACAGGTTTGCAAGGTCACTCTGGCGGGTTATTTGACCACGAACTCTGGGGGCTTCCTGTGTTTAGAATTCCATTCTCGGTGTTATGACAATAACTCGTCACGAGGTGCTTTTATTAGTGCTAAAAACAAATATCATACCTATCGCCATGTTCCAAGGGAAGCTTGCGGAGGTATACCCGGGCTTACTATTTTATTCATATGCTTTCAATATTTGAATCCCCCCGGGACACAGTTGCAATGAAAATTATTTCTAAATGACTGCCTGGGAGCAGTATACAAGGGTGACTGCGTTATAAAACAGGAGATTGCTCACAAGAAAGCAGAAATAAATCAATAACAGGTGTGAGTATCTCAGAAAATATTACCTCAACATAAATTGTCCCTGTAAGAAGGACAGAAAAATGTTTTTACAAACCTTTTACTTTTTTCAATTCTCACTGGAATCCCATGTCAGAAGAGAAAATGGCTGTTTGCTTAGAATAAAGTGTCTTAGCCACCTACGTGGGCCTGACGGTAATGGCAAAGCAAGGTGCCGATCAATACCCATCTTCTTCATTCCTGCAGTAATAACTTTCAATAGGAAAATCTATTTACTTTTACTTACCTTTATTTTATTTCATTTTGCTTTAAAGAAGTTCATTCCAGGGGGAGGGTTTACCTTGCAAACAGCGGTTAACAAACTGATGATTTAACTGAGGGCTCCAGGCCAGCGAGCCTGTTACCATTTGCTGTACCTGTGTGGTAATGCTAAGAAACGTATTTCTCGAGACTCGAAGTTTGTTGTTTTAGCAACAGCCACTAAACGCCTTTCAAGGCCCACCGCTGCTTTGCATGGAAGGTGCAGCAGTGAGGTTGGTCAGCAACAAGGGTCAGCATTTGCATTCATATATGAATAGTTTCTTCAGTCTTTTGCATGCTGCCTTATGGAGGCATAAATGATATTGTAAGGTATAATAAGCAAAATACCACTGATTGGGGGCTTGAAAAGGAAACTGCCAACTCTTTCCTCAGAAACAAAGTTTCCCGGATTATATAAAAGCTGGAGTTTGGGAGGACTGTGTATTCTCTGCCCAGGTACCAAAGCCAAAAGAGTGTCCAATAAAAATAATCACTGAATTATTATTGTTGGGCTTTATTTTAAATTACGCTTCAAAATGAAGCACGCATGTGATTATAAACACTGAAACTAAACCCTTCCAGCTCCTGGAGGCTTCTCTGTGTCCTTGCCTCTTTTAATCTCCCCATTACAATTTTGAAGTTTGTTGTTTGTTCGTCTAGACTTGACTTGAACCTGTGACTTCAAATAAACATATTTGCTTGGTTATTTTTCAGATTTTTTAAATTGTTTGACAGTTCTGTTTTCACAGACTCCTTCCCTCCCTCGTAGCCCTATCGATAATCTTTTCCCAAGGAGAACACTGTGATTTAAAATATCTGATATTCAAAAACATTCTATAACAATTCTTGTCAGTGAAGCTGTTCAATGAATTTTTAGCTAAATTTTTATTTTGGAACTGCAGCTAAGAGCTACTGGATTGTGATGTTCATAAAATTATAACGGCCATAATTAATATGCAAAAATAGCTTATAAAATAACTTTTTGATATCCCTACATCAAAAAGAAACTTGAATTATCACATTTACACACACAAAGTGATTTTAGACTATAAATATTAGAGAACTATTTTATTCTAGAAAGGCTGTTTGAAGTATTGGTTTTAGCATCAGTAACTTAAATTTAAAAAAAAAAATGAACTAAATAGCAATCTGAGACCACTAAGTCTCATTGTGAATTTTGAAGTTAAGAATTGGTAATTAATTTTAAATGAAAGGGAGTAATAAAACTCTATTTCTGAATTCTGGTTCATGCATAAATCTCAGAACACTCACTGTGTGTATTTGTTACTAAGAAAGGAGATCACCGGAATTAAACCCCTGCTTAAATTAGCTGCAAGATGGGAAGCAAATTAGAAGCAATGCTCTCCTTAGAATTTGTATGAAAACATATATTAACGTCGATGTAATATAGCAAGAGAATTCATTGCAAACAGAGTAAAATATACAGAACGCTGAGCCTCTATTAGACTTCTGTCCTTAGTATCCACGCATCCCTTAATAAGATGATGTCAACAGTGAAGAACCACACGTTTTCCTTAGGTGCAGTCAGCCTGGGACATGGAGGACCACATTTTATAAAACAGTGATCAACTTTGCTGTGTATGTTTCTGTGTGTGTGCATATATTCCAAAAATTAATGCAGGAGAACACTGTGTGTGTTGTGAAAACACAAGACAGACGCTCTCTCTAAGCAGGACGGCCAAGAAATCCAAAGAAAGGCTATTGACAATTTTATAATAATAATAAAAAAAAGTTTCCACTGTTAAAAGGCACCAGGAGATTAGGGGAAATATTCAGGGTCTTAAAGGTTTTAGGAATCCTTCTGTTGTTGGTGTTGCTCTCAGTGACGACAATTGTTATTCATTGGCTTGTACCTGCGCCGTACTTTGGTGTAGAATTCCATCTACTCTTTCATGTTCACTAGATTGTGATTAAACTACGTATGCTATCGTCCCCAGAAACAATCGCGCTGTTAGCGAAAACACAATAAGTAATAAATACTTCACTTTAGGCGTGCATTTTAAAGAAATCATTGTATAGGTCTGAACCTACTACAAGCAAGAGTAGGTGTTATTTTAAAATGCAAACATGTTACTTAAAATAGGGAAAATTCATAAAACGTAAGACAAAATAAGTTTAAATCTCAGATTTACATCAGGGTGAGCAATGTTATTTATCCCCTCCAGCTAGGATCCTCTTTGCATCCCAATTAAAAACTCTGTGGTGCCTGTCAGCCTTCCCTGCATTTTCACTTAATAAACCGGGGGGGGGGGGGAGGGAAGAGCTTACAGTTTACAATATGTTTTCATAATAGTTGCAAAGCCTTAAAAACGCATGCCTCTTACTTCACATCATGAAATCACAATTATTAAAATCTTGAACACTGTCGTGATTAAGAAAAAACAATGGTGTTCTAATATGTCCCATGGACTGCACTTTGGGCTCATTGTAATTCCTTCCTGCAAAGCATCGCAGATACGCAGAGAGGAGCAGTGTCCCAGACTGAGGTGTGAAAGAAGAGAAGGAGAAACAGAGGAAAGAGCAGAGGCCACCAGGACTCCACATGCTCACAATGTGCCCAGCTAGAGAGTCTCATGTTTAGAGAAAATAACATTAAAATGTTCTTAGTAAGGAATTCTTCAGAAAACTAAAGGGTGTCATATTTTTTTTTAATGATACCAAGCAAAACACTGTATTTTAAAGTAGCCATTAAAGGTAATGGTGGTGGCTTGGAGGGTGGAGGGTAGGAGAAGGGACGAGAGAGATCTAGTAAAGGAAGTGCTAATATGATTTTTGTAAAAATATAGTCATTGAAAACAAATACTTGAGAGCACCTAGCAAACTAAAGTGATTATAACGGCATGGGACTCTTAGAAGGAGTGGAGTTAATCATTCCCTACAGATTTATTTCTTAAATATATGTTTATGTGCACTCATGTGTGTATGTCAAGACTATACAACTATCTAGAGATAAGTGTGTAAATTACATGCAAATAATAATATTCTCTCTCCGCTGGATTGGTATAGTCATTTCTTTCCCAATTCTTTATGTCCTTAGGTTTTAAAGAGACACAGCAAGTATTTAAAAAAAAAAGAAAAAAGCAGCCATCTCTTAGGTCCCAATAAAAGTCATGATCATGATTAGATGTTCTGGACCCTGAGCTGAGAATGGCTATCTTAGAAAGTTGTAACTGGAACATGTGGCTACCATGATGCAATAGGCTGCTTTTTGTTTATAACAGGACAGATTTATCTCTTTTTCGATTTTGGAGGCCTTCTGAACTTTCTCCTTTCAAACCCGGCCCCAAATGAATGGATTTGGTAGATATACACTCTCTATGCTTGTACAATAACTGATTACAGGTTTGGCACTGTGAAGTGAAAGATTTCCAGCAATGGAGCTGCTAATCTTTGTGGAGTGGTTTGAATGCATGCCTTTTTTTTTTTTAATCTCACGTGACTTAGCAGTATAAAAGACGTAAATGTCATATGCATTGATGCCTATCCAAATCACAGATTTCTGTCGTTTGTGCTTAGGAGTGGTCTAGACATATTTATTAAAAAGATTGCGTATGCATTTGTATGTGTGCATGAGTGTGCATGTGTGTACAGATTAAGCATATGAATTTTAAAAATTCATTCGTATCCATGACTTAAACCAAACTATGCAGCTCTAACTCATAGCGATAGAAAGGGATCATTTCAGATGAAACAGGCACCACATGATGGGGTGAGCAGCAGCGGCCTGGCTACATTAGTCTTCCCACTCACAAGCAGGAGCCTGGAAAAAAAAAAAAAACGCTGGTGGACAGAGGCCTTTCTTCGACGAGGTTTCACACATGCATTTTTAATCAGGATTATATTTCACAGAGATCTGTCACCGCTCACAAGTGCAGCCGGCCGTTCATTCTTGAAATGTATCAGTGCTTGGGCCTCAATCCTGAACTAGTTTTTTCTTTGTACAAATCTGGGCACACGGTGCTGCTTTTCTTACAGGGGAAAAAAAAATAATAATCCCTTAGAATTTCATAGGACGCTCGTGCCCACTGCTTTTATTTCAAGCAACTGTTGTCATTTGGAACCTTCTCCTGTGCCTCCCCTCCTTCCGTCTATCTAGCCAACAATCTAGACATTTGGCTTTAATATATTGGTTTCTCTAAATCTGATCATTTACATAAATTTGGGGTTGTTTTTAATCTTGCTATACTTTTCTCCAGTTCCTAATCAATTGTATTACTAATCTACTGTCCTACAGTAATTGGTACTATATAATGAGCCAAATACAATGAAATATTGTCTTGTGAATATTATTTACTAATAATACATATGGAGGATATAGTGTAGTCATACTGTAAAAACATGCTTTTACCTATACACATAGAAAACGTCCTATGTAAATGTTAAATTCAGATAAGCAACTAAAATGTGTTTGTATCTACGTGTCTCCAATTAGCCAAATGGATATAGGTTCCAAGAGAGAAAATTAAGGGTTGTGACCTCTGATGAACCTAATGTTTCTTAGAATGTATATATTTTTCATTAAATAATCTATTTTAGAATGACTGTATTTAAAACTTTTAGGTTATTTAGAACCACAAAAATTCATTCTCAGATGTTCAACTCAATTTAAAATCAGATTTTTAAGCTTGTATATGGCATGTCTGATATCTAACAAATGCCAAATCGTTATGAAAACAAAACATCTACCACACATCTGTTTATATCTAACACTAAAATATACTTTAAAAATGTTTGGGAGAAAGTGTTTCAGTTATCAAAATTTAAATAAACTTTAAAATCTATGAGAATGCAAAATAAAAATCGCTTCAGATCTGTAAGTGGGGACTACTGCATAATAGCGCATTCCACAAAAATACCCCGACACCAATAGTATCAGCAACAGTCTCCTGAAGTAACTATATCTATACGTTGTCAAGCAACTGGTCATAAAAGAACCGAATAAAAGGCCATTTGAAATCGGATAGTGCTGAAAATACCACAGCTGATTTTTTTTATATTGTCTGACAGTTTGGAACAAAGACTTTCAGACAGAGGTTTTAGACACTCCCTGTGATTTCTGACTTCCCCAAAGTTTATGCAAAAGATTAACAAAAGTGAAAGGCCTCAAAATAAAAGTCAGTATATTAAGCCATTGGGTGCTTGACTCTCGGTTGCATTGTGTTCACGCGATTACTTCATCGCTCTCCATCATCATCAGAAACACTGCAACTTAACATCTGTCAAAGCATTCAGAGAGCCGGAGCTCATATCTGGAAATCTGGTGTGGACGAGAGAGCCTGGGCGATCATACAACCTCTTTTTCAGAAACATTACATTTTTCATGCTCACATTCTCTTTCATTTTACCACTGTGAGAAAGTTTTTTGGGGGGGAGATCCAAAACTCTATTGCATCTAATTAGAGCACAAAAACACAGTGACTTGACTTTTTTAAAAGCTTAAAAAATAAAATGGTCTTTAAAATCCAGTGTTGTCCTGTTTAAGTACAAGGGGAAAGAAGGTGTTAAAGAAACCAAACTCCCCCCCCCCCCCCGCGCCACCCCCAAATGCTTTAACATTTAGTTAGCAAGGAATCCAGGGCTTTAAGATTGCTGAGCCCGCAGCTTCAAACAGCACATTTATATGCCCCAAATCGTCTCGTGTTTCCAAAGAAAAACTTTGCAGGATATTAATTTAAAATATTTTTCTCTATTTAGGAAAAGCTCTTTGTGGCATTTCTTTAAAAATTGTTTTACAAAGTGCTTTCCTTCCCCAAATACTAATATTTAGGGTACAGAATGCAGACTGACAATAGTGAAATGAAGTCCTTTGGACATTAGAAACTAATTTCTCACATGGCAAAGTGTGTCAACAATGATGACCAATTACAATTTTAAATTCGCCTACAATAGTTTACAGTGCTATAAGCTAATAACTCCTATATTTATATTTTAAAAGCACTGGTCTAATCTTACTAGATCCTGTTGAAATCTATGAGACATTCATTTCTGTATATTTATCATTGGTGGTGCCTTGTTTCAAGTGTAAGAAACAGTTTTTTAAATGAATGCTAAGCATGATCAATTTATCACATACATGTTTTGCTGGTATAAGGAAAGCGATAAGCAAAAGTTATGAATAAATCTGTATTTGAATCTTTATTTTTACAATGTGGTACACCATATTTTGGATCCATAGTTCTCCAGCTTAGAAATGGGCCTCCCCTCTGTCTTCTGTGAAGGTGACAAAGCTATGTCATATCCTGTGTTTCTGGGGCACTCGTCCTATAACTCACAAACTCTTATCTCAAAAGGATGGGCTCACAATTTCTGTTAGATCTCCCTGGTTTTCCTTTCTTCTCATTGTATGATGTGCATCAGAAAATGTCTTGATATTCATTCATCTTTCTATCTGCTGTCTTCTTTTGCTAGAATGTAAGATCCTTAAAGATGGTGACTTTTTCATTATTATTTAAACAACGATTCTATACCTAACAGCAAATTTGCTCCAGTATTTGCTGCTGGTTTAATTACAAACATAAAACTATTCTGTGAGGGGACTGGGGAGACATTTAGTTAGTGAGATGATTGTTGTGCTAATCTAAGGACCAGAGTTCAGATCCACTGCATCCCTGTAAGGAAATCAAGAGTAATAGCATTCACCTGGATCTGTATTGTGTGTAAGATAGAGAAAAAATGATGGCTAGCATCCATTGACCAACCAGCCTAGCCAAATCATTGAGGTTCATTAAGAGATTCTGTCTCAAAATAAATAAATATAGAAATAAAGAGAGTGGCTTAGGAAGATGTCCAACATCCACTTGTGGCCTCTATATAGGCTCAAACAAACAAAGAAACAAACAAAAAAACACCCCCCCCCAAAAAAAAACCTCTGCATGTTCAAATAAATACATGAGAATGGAGATTCCTGCGTCCTTCCCTCAGAAATGCCTGAGCTTCATAAGCAATGAACTGTCACCAATGAATGGGTGACCTGACCATTTCATTCAGTACAAATGACTCTATCAAATGAGTGCAAAGTTCCCGGCTCATATGAATTTCCCATTGACAAAGAGCCTTTGCATGGTCTACCATCAGCAGGTGTATAGGAGTCATCATTCTTTCTATATGTGCAAGACAAAAATGATGCTAGTGCTCATATCAAAGACCAAGTGATTCATTGTCTTGACAGCCCTTTTTATCTGGTTTCCCCCTTTGTTTCTGTAACTGTCCCGCCTTCTATCACATCATGATTCTTTTCCCTGTTTTATTGGATCGATCCTACCAGCATTTAAACTTTCTGCACTATTGCTCAATTACAAACAAAGACTCTTTTGATCCTTCATAGAGCCATGGCTACCACCTTCCTGCTTCTGCTCTACAGAACACCTACTTTACAGGATCCTTGGTGTACGCACTTTTTCCCATCTCTTTTAAACCCACTCCAGCAAAGATTTCAGCCTTACCACACTTATAAACTTGTTCATGGAGGTCCCAACGGTGCCCGCCATAACTAAATCTAACATCAACCAGATTTCAGTCTAACGTTTGCTTTAGCATCATTTAAACAATAATCAAGTTCATCCTTTCAAGCCACCTTCTCAGTCCTGAGTGATAATACACAGCTGTACTCCTATTACTTGAGAGAAACATCAGAGGATCACAAGATGAAGGCCAGCCTGAGCTACATAGCGAATCAAGGACATCCTAGGCTATATCTTGTCTCTAAAGAAAGAAAAGAGTAAGGAGATAAAGAGGAATAAGTGAAGAGCATTCCTTTCCTTAGCTGTCTATCACTAGAAATATTTTCTCAGCTCCCGTTGTCAAGATAGCAATGTTACCACAATCTTTCCATCCTCAAACTGCTGGAGCCAGATTCAGTTCTTTGACTTCTCCATCATGATATCCTGTGCAGTCTTAAATACTAATAGCAGCTCTCCCATATTTGCTACTTCTCTGACCCTTTATTTTCCTGAACATTAGAGCCACAGGTCTCAAGTGAGAATGTCTAATAAGCATGCCAAGCTTAAAGCCACAAAATTTAAACTGATTCGACCAGTTTTGCTCTCTTTTGCATCATTGTCAGTGACACTAGACCTCTGTTAGTTACCCCGGAAAACAAAGGAACAAAAAAATGCAGCCACCCAACCTGGGGGGGGGGGGGAATCTTTGACTCCTTTACTCTCTGCATAGCTTGTACCTAAGCCATGAGATAATTCCCAGCTTTGTCTTCACATTACATCCAGAATTCAATTATGACTCCTGGCATCACCTCTCAACATACTCACTCTCTCTTGCCAGGATTACAGCTCTCAAACCTGAACTCTAGTCTCCAGTCCTGTTTCCCTGTGCTCTAATGCAATTCAAGGCTGAATAAAACTTTATCTGTTATACACAGCCCTCTGATGGTTTCCAATGTCATCCACCCCACACCATCATTCTGCTTGTGTTATCTGCCCTCCTTTTCTCCCCATCTCTCTTCTGGACTCTGCTCATCTTCAAGCTTGCCAATCACACTCTTACCTCAATGTATACTTCTTTAGTGCCTCTGTGTAGAACACTCTACAGATGTTCTTTGTGTATGCTCTCTCTGTCCAGACTAACTCACCCCATAGTCATTAACTGCTTATTTTATGAGACAAGAATGTAAACTCCATGAAGGAAATATTGTTTCTACCTTTATTTACACTGATATGCCTGTCAGTAACCACTGTATCCAACAGTGCCATTGTAAGACTTTAAGACAATCCTGAAGCCATTTTTAACAATTCTGAATCCTCTCAGCCTCTGCCATAGTGCTTCCCCTCCTCCCCTGGGAACCAAGGACCTAACAGCTACACTCGCACATACTCAGTTCCTGAACAATTACCCATATACGTATGTTTTGGTTCGGTCCCCTGGGAAATGGGGTCAAAATGACCTCTTACCTCATCTGATCTGGCAACAGCTCTCCAGTCAATTATTGGTAATAGCCCTTTCAAATAAGCCAATCAGAATAGTCAAAGAAAAACCCCCCTTGCTTCTGTGGCCCCTTTAAAAATAGACTGTACCAGCTATTCGAGGTCCCTAAGCTTCCAAAATGCTGGGGGACCCTGTCATGACAGAATTAATAAAATCCTCATGCTTTTGCATCGGCTGTGGTGTGTGGTCTCTGGGGGCGACTCCTTCTCGGTGTTTGGACACCAGAGTCCAACACCATCTCTATAATGGTGAAAGGGAGGGAGGAAGGAAGGAAGGAAGGAAGGAAGGAAGGAAGGAAGGAAGGAAGGAAGGAAGGAGAGATGGAAGGAGGGATGAAGGGAATGGGGAGAGAGGAAAGGAGGGGAGAAAAGAGAGAGGGAGAAAATAAAATAAGAAAAGAATTAAAGCTATTTTTCCCACCTACATAGTTCCACACATAATTTTAATACCCTAGGTATAAGCATTATTGCCAATGAATTAGATAGCCTGAAGATGACTGGAATAGCTTGGAATAGCATATTTTACTCCCTCTATATCAGTATCCTCTCTTGATGCCCACATCTTACAACAGATATATTTTCAAAGTCTATCATAGTAGTTTTTCATGATCTTTTAAATTATAAACAATATCCACTGTGAGAATTAAGATTCACTTCAGATTTGTCAAGTTTTGAGTGGACTTAATATAATATTATCAGACCCAGTTCCCTTAACTCACACACACACACACACACACACACACACACACACGAGCGTGTGTGTACACACACACACATACACATGTGTGCACAAGTGCACACATGCACAGCAGGCCTGAGTACTTTAAACTAACAGCTAATTAAATGAGGTGAAAAGGTCTCAAGTAAGTAGTCCTGCAATAGTGAGGGAGAGGACCAATGTAAGGGAACAGAAATGGAGGTGGATAGGAGAGCTAGTGGATAAGCTACAGCCATCCAAGGGAAGAGAGAAAAGAGTTCTGGGGAGAATAAAGTGCATCCCAGAAGGCCTGGGTGAGAGAAGGAGCCCGAGCCACACAACAGACTGAAATGAACGCAGCATGAACAGGATGGCAGCAAGGTGGCATATGGGAAGGGCCACATTTGCCACTTTAGCAAGAAAGCATTTCAGAACACAAGAAATGTTTCTGAGTAAGGAGGTACTAAGATAGACAAGAATCCATACTGGATTTAGCTCAAAAAAGATGGTCCATGGCTGGAGAAACAGTTTTGATATTGTGTTGTCCTTGAAACCAAATTAGGGTGTGTTGGGAAGGTACGAATGAGGAACTGAATCAAGGATATGGGTAATGGCTTATTATTGTACCTTTAAGGAGAAGTGGGTTGATAAATTGGTTTCTAAAGAGGAATGTGAGGCTTGGGCATGTCAACAATCTGGGGGAAAAGAACCAATAAGAAAACATTGGTATTCTGGGGCATAGAGATGATCAGCAAATCAAAATCATCTGGACGATGTGAGCAATGAGATTAGAGGGCCGATGGTGCAATGAGAGTGTTTAGCTAGACTCTCTTCTTCCATATTAAGAAGGGACATCAAAGGAAGAGGGGTGTGGATGCACATAAATGTATAGCTTGGCTAGTAGGAAGTTTAAAACTATTTACTACATAATCACCACTTTAATCTCTTTGGTAGAATGGGGAAAAAAATTTACCAACCCCACATCAGACAGAGGACTCATCTCAAAATATACAAAGAACTCAAAAAAATTAGTCATCAAAAAAAACAAATAATCCAATAAAAAATAGAGTACAGTCCTAAACAGAGAATCCTCAACAGAAGAATCTAAAATGGCAGAAAGACACTTAAGGAAATGCTCAACATCCTTAGTCATCAGAGAAATGCAAATCAAAACAACTCTGAGATTCCATCTTATACCTGTAAGAGTGGCCAAAATCAAAAACACTGATGACAACTTCTGCTGGAGAGCTTGTGGGGTAAAGGGAAAACTTTTGCATTGCTGGTGGGAGTGAAAACTGGTACAGCCTCTTTGTATGTCAGTGTGGTGATTTCTCAGAAAATGAGGAAACAACTTCCCTCAAAAGCCAGTAATACCACTTTGGGGTATATATCCAAAAGATGCTCAACTGTACCACAAGAGCGTGTGCTCAATTATGTTTTTAGCAGCATTGTTTGTCATAGCCAGAACCTGGAAACACTCTCACTCTTGAGGAAGGGGCTATATTCTTTTCCAAGACTGATCCTGGATACAGCTGGAATATTCTATGAATCCCCATTTAAACTCTGAAGAATTAACAGGATCCACAGTTCTAGCAGACCAAGGCAAAATAAATAGATGCCAAAGGCTTCTGTACTGGCCCCAACTTCCTAACACACAGAAAGGCCTCAAATGTCTTCTATTAAGAGAAACATAGCATGATCAAGTCCTATCTAGAGGAATATTGCTATACAAACATCCCTATATGGGAATTCACAAGAATTGATGTCTGTGTGGAATATACAGTTTGCTTTTGTAGTCAAGGGAAGATGGTAAGAAACAGTGTAAGGATATTTGCCTGGGTGCAACCCAGTTTCTCAGTCCCTTACTTTCCAAAATATGAGGGTCAATTAGAGAAACCATTAACACAAGTATTTCTGGACCCAACTGCCAGAGTTCCTGATTGAATTCTGTGAAGGTCTGTGAAGGAGCCCAGAGACTTTCCCTTTCCCCGTCTATCTCAAGTGATTCAGCTGCAGATGGTTTGCTCATGAACAATCTGGTAGCAGGGAATAGAAAAGGTGAGAAGAATCCAGGCCACCTCTTCCCACTGCTTAGCCTCTTGTCTCTACAGTAGGCTCAGCTCTGATATAAGGAAGAATGGGCAGAGAAGACAAAAGCAGACTTAAGTGACAGAATCAACAGGTTAATAATCAGCATTTTAAGAAAAATTATGAGCTGTGACAAGCTAGCTCTAGGGAGATGAATGACTAGATCCCTGCTGTGCAGGCATGAGAACATGAGTGTAGATCCTTCACACTCATGTAAAAGGTTAGGAATGCCAATGCACACAAGCATGGGGAGGTAGAGACAGAAGGGTCTGGAAGCTCACTGGTCAGCCAATCTTGCCAATTGCTGGGCTTCAGATTCAACAAGAGATGCTGTCTTAAAATATAAGGGGTTGAACAGTGAAGGGAGCTATCCGTCAGCAATGTCTGGTCTCTTGCCCCAAGAGTGCATAAACCTACTTAAATGTATATACCACACATACACAGCGGGGGAGGGGGTCAGAAAATATAAACTAGATTACAAAGATTTTCTTTTTAATAAATAGTTCTTTGTTCTCCACATAGATACTATCAACTACACCTACAAAAATGGTTTCAGGTGCCATCTATTTGTGAGAACAGGGCCCGTATTAAACCAGCAAGAAGATTCCTCATTGGCTCCATTAATGAGAATGACGAAGTATGCAGAAAATGGGGATGCAGTGAGCCTTGGATGAGCACAGGCTCATAGATGCTCCCAAAATCTGCACTTGAGCTCAACATCAAGTTCCTCAATTATAAATTTCATCCATATCGAGCTCTCCTAAGTCTACAAATATGCTCAAATATGCTCACCTCTAGAACATCTTCCCTAACTGCTCTTTCAAAGGTCTAAGTTTTGTAAAGAAGCTACTTAACAACATGCTGTGAGCTCACAACCTTTGTGACTCCACTTCTCATTTTCCCGTGATCTAGTTTTTTCCAAATGCAGTTTGCCTTGAACTATTTTGAGATGCTTATTATTCGTGATGGTGTCTATTCCTCATACCAGACCTACAAATCAGAAGTTTTTGCTTTGGCACACTTCCCAGCTCACTTACAGAAGCTAAACCTAATAATAGCTGCGAGGATCTTTTATAGTCTAAAATGGTAAAGGAATCCCTCTTTCCAGGCTCCTTGATGACCTTTAAACAACCAAATCCTTTAACTACTGTGTCTAGTTTGGTCAGACAAATTTCTATTCTTTTGACTTCTAAGATATTATTGTTTCTAAGTTTACTGGGTACTTCTCCTTGAACATTTGTCATTCTTTTACATTTCCCTTCCTAGATAGCTCTCCTGGGTGTTTTTTCTCCACTTTAAAATTCCTACCTCCAGCAACTGTCTGGTTCTGACACTATGAATCTGATATCCCAGATGTTAAACACACTTTTGCTTTTCCTAATATTTTTGGAAGCCAAAGATGCCATGGTAGCCATGAGCCAGGGTTTCCCTTTGGTCTCAGGAAATAGCCTTGTGTTAAATTCTCCAATGAATATACTCCATTGCTCCTTGCTATGTACAAACATGCTCTAAATGCCTGTGTGCCTTGTTGCTTCTCAAAAAGAACAAAGTACCCAAGAAACCTTGACTCTTAAGATTTCAATGCTGGATAAAACCTCTTCACATTGAAGATGACTGAATTTAGAAATCATTTTGATCAACAGAATGAGGCAAAAAACATATATTAATATTCAAACTATTAGACGGTGAGTTTCAAGACATCCATGACTATGTAGAGAAATCCCGTATTTAAAAAAAAAAGGAAAAAAGAAGCTAACAAGCAATATTCTTTTTCTAGTGAAAAGCCTTTTGTCTCAAAGAACACTACTTAGATCTTGCAAGCAAATGTTCTGCCCAGGCAGAACCAGAACCAGAATTGAGAGCATTTGTTTAGCTGTTGCTGGTTTCTACATTTAAAACCACTGGTATGATGGGAGTCAAACTGTCTATATTTCGTGTATCAAAAGGCAATAAAATATTGCATTACAAGTCAATGCAATAATTTATGAATATATGCAAAGTTATCAAATATAACAACAACAAAAGGATTGTGTTATAAGCTTTTGAAGAAAAAATGGTTTCACTATATAGCTCTGGCTGGCCTGGAACTCAAAGAGACCTGCCTGCTTCTTCCACTGCCTCCTGGGTTCTGGGTGCTGGGATTAAAGGTGTGCACCATGATGCCCAGCCAGAACATTTTTGTACATTAAGGAATATATTGAAAAATACCAAAATACTTATGATAAGTCCTTTGGTGTTACACCAGAATGATAAAAGCAAAAATCCTGTTAGAATTGTTTCTGTAATAGATTGAATAGATTGGTGGAAAGGTACTATCCATTCTAAATTCGTAAGTCAAGCTCCACCCTCTCCTTTTTGGAAGATGTGGGTCTGGCCCATCTAAGAATAGATCCAGGCAATCTCAAATGGCTCTTTTTAAGCTACAAATTATGAGAAATCATTACCTCTAGTTAAACAGCCAAAGGATACAGAAAAATTCTTTTCCTGTCCTGTCATAAGAACAAGTAACTAGAAAATTAAACTTAGAGTCAAGTCAACACCTGCTTTAAGTCAACAAGCAAGGAACAGGAGTGTGTTCTTAACCAACAGAGCACAGACCACCTTTCTCTGGAGAAGCATGAGACACCTTTCCCTGCAGAGAGGGAATATAATTCTCTTCTGCTCCCAAATCACATATTGCTGATTTTATTCCCATATTCTTTCCATTGAATTAATATCCAGCTCAACAACTCACCAAGAGTGATAACTATTAATAACTGAGCCGAGGTAAGTTGTGCAGCACACAGAGTGCTCCAGGCATCCAGATTAAACAAGTAATTATACAAACGCCCTTTAGTGCCCATTGGCCAACACGAAATCTGCACGAGGGGAAAACAGCAGTAAGCCAAAGTTATACACTTCTAAACACAAATTCATCATCTGAGTTGAAAAGAAGAGGCTTAATGAAAATAAGCAGAGCTTTAAGTAAGAGATTTAAAGCTTGCGTGTAGCTCAGGACAAGTTGGGACTTTTCTGTAGCACGTAGGCATTCCATCAAAAAAAGACTGTACACTGCCCAAAGGACTGGAAGATGCCCTCATTGGCATGCCTCACAACAATACTCTTTAAAGGACTGTGCTTTAAGTTAAAGGAAAAAAAAAAAGGCTGGCATTTCTTCCCACATAAAATTCCTAAGCACTCTCTAGGTTATCTTCTCTTTATCATATATAATTTTACTTTGCTAAGGAAAGTCTATAAAATGGTGGTTTAAAATATGGTTCTAAAACCTTAAAATATCTAACCTTCAGTTTTGAATAAAAGTAAACAATGAAGGGGCCTAGAGTGGTAAAGAGTTCTGTCTGCTCTTCCAGTGGATCCTGGTTCAGTTCTCAGGGCCTATACAGCAACTCACAGGCATCTATCTGTAACTCCAATCCCAGGGAATGCAAAATCTTCTTCTTGCCTCCAAAGGGCTCCTACATGCATATGGTACACTTTCATACACATAAAAATGAATTTAAATATTTAAATTAACAACCCAGGGCTTGACTGTAAGTCAGCAATAGAGTGTTGTATAAGAGTCTGAGTTTGATTTCCTGCACACAAGTACGCATACCCACACACATGCATGCACACACACCAAATGACAACAGCATTGAAAAAGAACAATTATTAACATCTGACAAAATTAAGAGTCTGAAACACAAAATCCCAATAGTCTCAGAAATAGATGCCACGGGTCAGTCGGTGCATCTCATCTCACACCTTGACAGGACCCTCTACAAGTAAATGAAAACTCATGCAAGAGAAATGGAGCAAACCTACTAAAACACTCCAGAATGTTCAGTCGAGGCAGAATTTTACTGATTGAATACCTAGCTCTATGCTTTAAAACCTGTTTCACCTGGGATATCATCATCAGCTCCAAATTGTTAGATTGCTCTTTACGAACAGATGAGGGAGATGGCAAAAGACAGCAAGGGAAGACAGGGTTAGCCCAGCAACTAAGTTCTAAGCATATACTTTAATTATCATGCCTAGCTTAAAATAACTAATATGTCAAGTTGTTGAAAATACTGAGCTTCACAGTGGCAGACACGTCACAGGCTCCGCCAGATCACAAATCTCTAAAGATCACTGAAACGTGAACTTGACTTTAAAAAGCTGGAGTAAGGCCTGCCATCCTAGGTACCTAGAAAATTTGCAAGTGGTATTATTTTAAAAACCAAAACAAAAGCAAAAGCACAGCATGAGTATACTACAGCATCAGTTCAGGATAAATGCCCCAAAAAAAATCCTTCAAAAGTCTAAGTTCCAGGAAATCTTACTCTTATCCTCAGGAAGTGGCTCATTTTGAGCATTTACATGTTATGAATTACATTTCTCTCTTTGCCACGATACGAGGAAGCTTGAAGGCAAACCCCTTACTTCTCAGAGGAACTGTATGGGATTATATGTTGTGCCCCATTCATTAACTAATGCCCCCTAGTATTATATTTCCATTGTATTTTCCTTTCCTTACAAGTTAATAGCTATATATTTCATTTAATTGTTATATACCTTTTCATAAGATACTTAACATTCTCTGTAAGAAAGTTTGGCTTATTCAGATTGGTTCCTAACAAGGGGACCACTATGTCGAAGGGCATTACAGGCGGTGTGGGAGAATATGTGAACAGTCTAGAAAGATTATGTAGAATTCCATAGAGCTGCATAAAAGAGTGTTAACTCTACATGGGGGTCATTGCTTTGTTACTGCTACTAGTGTTACCTATATTGTTAATACTTACCGCAACAGGGAATGAGACTACTGTTTCATGGTTAGCATGGGCCCAGCATTGGGCAGGGGACACTATTTCACTTTTTAAAAAAAATCATAAATCATACATAGACCTACCCTATAACTCTGTGAAGTTATATTGTCCTCAGATCTTTTAAGGCTCAACAGAATGACTTGCATAACCACCAGGGAGCAAAGTAGCTTTGTTACCTGGTACACAGGTGACATCAAAGCCTATAGAGTCATGGCTAAGCATTAAGGCTCCTGCAGCCTCACAGAAGAGACAGTACTTATTCCGAAGAGTTTACAAAGAGACTAATGAGGGGAAGATGTTGGGAGTGGAGTAAGTCCTGAGCAGATGTGTATTGTTTGACATGAGCATGACCCCAATACCTTAGACCCATGGGAATGGCAAAGTCATCCTCTGGTCCCTTATATCAGGATATTGTCAGTGGATAGAGAAAGTGGTGACTGCAACGTTCTCCTCGAGAAAAGAGTCTCATTTGAAGGGCTTAAGAGAAGGTACATATCATTTGGATATGCAGATTGAAGGAACAGGAAAGCCTCTACCAACACTAAGCCAACCACCCCTAGTTTTAGGTTAATAGCCTGAGTGGACAACAATGAAAACCTGGTTGGAGAGGGTGAGGGTGGAGATGGATGATGAACACCTGTAGCTGGAGTGCTTTAAAGAGTTAGTAGGGAAAAGGGCAGGCAGAATTGGAGGCAAGAAATAAATGAGCCATAATTGTGTGTCTATGGTCATGGAAAATACTGAAATGCCGAACACTGCTTGAAGGAAAGCTGATTAAATGGAGAAGACCTTTGCAACAGCAATATCTAAGATGCCTATTGAAATTTAAACTCTTAAATGGCGCACAAATAAAGAACAGGGGATAGGAAGAAGATAAGAAGGAAGCAATCACACACAGAGGCTTCACATGTAGTCCTGTCCATGGAGAGCATGCCAACTATGGGCAGCCCTGGCTTCAGCCTTCAGCATCTCAGAAACTGAGCACGGTGGCACACATCTGAAATCCCAGCAGTTGAGAAGTGGAGGTGGGGGGATCAAAAGTTCAAGCTCAACATCAGCTGCAGAAAGAATTCAATGTCAGCCTGAGCTACATGAGACCCTGCCTCATAAAATAATAATAAATAATCCCACAGAAACCAACTGTGGGTAGAAGGGAAATGTGTTCAATATAGTAAGACACAGAATAGTAATAAATAAAAATGTGTCTCATCTTAAATGCATAATTCCCTCTTTAATCTTCAGTTACATGAGATTTAACAAAGTGACGGAAAGATTGTATGGCAAAGATGCAGATGTACAGAGAGCAAGGGAAGACTGAAATCTCTAGAATCCTGGCTATAAACCAGGAATCTGGAGTAACCACAGTGTCTTCTTGGTATTCCTGTAATTCCTGTAACATACTCTCTGTCCACAAGGGTTGACTAATCAATAGGCTAGGATGAGCGAGGAAGGCTGACAGGGATAAAAGTTTATTAAATACAATCTTTTAAACAAATATATATATATAATAGTATAGTATATATCATATTAAATAAATATATATTATACATATATCATTCAAAAGATTGTGGGCCTAAGTCAAGAGAGGTTTCCAATAAGTGCTGATACATGTGAGAAGCAAGGTGAGTTAAAGAAGACAGTAGTATTTCACAAACTAACAAACAAGCCAAAAAGAAAGGAACATGGGAGGAATATAGACAGCTAAATGGTTATTCTAGGAAAGGAAAGGAAGGGGAGGGGAGGAGAAGAAGATTGGAGGGGAGGGGAGGAAAGGGAAGGGAAGGGAAGAGGAGAGGAGGAG